>NC_034178.2:78289361-78453622 GCF_002021735.2 Oncorhynchus kisutch
AACCCTACAGCTGTTTAATATGGATTCACCTCCACCCAGCAGTCTGGCTGAACCCTACCGCTGTTTACTATGGATTCACCTTCACCCAGCAGTCTGGCCTGACCCCTACCACTGTTTAATATGGATTCACCTCCACCCAGCAGTCTGGCTGAACCCTACCGCTGTTTACTATGGATTCACCTTCACCCAGCAGTCTGGCTGAACCCTACCGCTGTTTAATATGGATTCACCTCCACCCAGCAGTCTGGCCTGACCCCTACCACTGTTTAATATGGATTCACCTCCACCCAGCAGTCTGGCTGAACCCTACAGCTGTTTAATATGGATTCACCTCCACCCAGCAGTCTGGCTGAACCCTACCGCTGTTTACTATGGATTCACCTTCACCCAGCAGTCTGGCCTGACCCCTACCACTGTTTAATATGGATTCACCTCCACCCAGCAGTCTGGCTGAACCCTACCGCTGTTTACTATGGATTCACCTTCACCCAGCAGTCTGGCTGAACCCTACCGCTGTTTAATATGGATTCACCTCCACCCAGCAGTCTGGCCTGACCCCTACCACTGTTTAATATGGATTCACCTCCACCCAGCAGTCTGGCTGAACCCTACCGCTGTTTAATATGGATTCACCTCCACCCAGCAGTCTGGCCTGACCCCTACCACTGTTAAATATGGATTCACCTCCACCCAGCAGTCTGGCTGAACCCTACCGCTGTTTAATATGGATTCACCTCCACCCAGCAGTCTGGCCTGACCCCTACCACTGTTTAATATGGATTCACCTCCACCCAGCAGTCTGGCTGAACCCTACAGCTGTTTAATATGGATTCACCTCCACCCAGCAGTCTGGCCTGACCCCTACCACTGTTTAATATTGATTCACCTCCACCCAGCAGTCTGGCCTGACCCTACCGCTGTTTAATATGGATTCACCTCCGCCCAGCAGTCTGGCTGAACCCTACAGCTGTTGAATATGGATTCACCTCCAACCAGCAGTCTGGCTGAACCCTACCGCTGTTTAATATGGATTCACCTCCACCCAGCAGTCTGGCCTGAACCCTACCGCTGTTTAATATGGATTCACCTCCACCCAGCAGTCTGGCTGAACCCTACCACTGTTTAATATGGATTCACCTCCACCCAGCAGTCTGGCTGAACCCTACAGCTGTTTAATATGGATTCACCTCCACCCAGCAGTCTGGCCTGACCCCTACCACTGTTTAATATTGATTCACCTCCACCCAGCAGTCTGGCCTGACCCTACCGCTGTTTAATATGGATTCACCTCCACCCAGCAGTCTGGCTGAACCCTACAGCTGTTGAATATGGATTCACCTCCACCCAGCAGTCTGGCTGAACCCTACCGCTGTTGAATATGGATTCGCCTCCACCCAGCAGTCTGGATGAACCCTACCGCTGTTTAATATGGATTCACCTCCACCCAGCAGTCTGGCCTGACCCCTACCGCTGTTTAATATGGATTCACCTCCACCTAGCAGTCTGGCTGAACCCTACCGCTGTTTATTATGGATTCACCTCCACCCAGCAGTCTGGCCTGACCCCTACCACTGTTTAATATGGATTCACCTCCACCCAGCAGTCTGGCCTGACCCTGCCGCTGTTTAATATGGATTCACCTCCACCCAGCAGTCTGGCCTGACCCTACCGCTGTTTAATATGGATTCACCTCCACCCAGCAGTCTGGCCTGAACCCTACCACTGTTTAATATGGATTCACCTCCACCCAGCAGTCTGGCTGAACCCTACCTCTGTTTAATATGGATTCACCTCCACCCAGCAGTCTGGCTGAACCCTACCTCTGTTTAATATGGATTCACCTCCACCCAGCAGTCTGGCTGAACCCTACCGCTGTTTAATATGGATTCACCTCCACCCAGCAGTCTGGCCTGACCCCTACCGCTGTTTAATATAGATTCACCTCCACCTAGCAGTCTGGCTGAACCCTACCGCTGTTTAATATGGATTTACCTCCACCCAGCAGTCTGGCCTGACCCCTACCACTGTTTAATATGGATTCACCTCCGCCCAGCAGTCTGGCTGAACCCTACAGCTGTTGAATATGGAATCACCTCCAACCAGCAGTCTGGCTGAACCCTACCGCTGTTTAATATGGATTCACCTCCACCCAGCAGTCTGGCCTGAACCCTACCGCTGTTTAATATGGATTCACCTCCACCCAGCAGTCTGGCTGAACCCTACCACTGTTTAATATGGATTCACCTCCACCCAGCAGTCTGGCTGAACCCTACAGCTGTTTAATATGGATTCACCTCCACCCAGCAGTCTGGCCTGACCCCTACCACTGTTTAATATTGATTCACCTCCACCCAGCAGTCTGGCCTGACCCTACCGCTGTTTAATATGGATTCACCTCCACCCAGCAGTCTGGCTGAACCCTACCACTGTTTAATATGGATTCACCTCCACCCAGCAGTCTGGCTGAACCCTACCGCTGTTTAATATGGATTCACCTCCACCCAGCAGTCTGGCCTGACCCCTACCGCTGTTTAATATAGATTCACCTCCACCTAGCAGTCTGGCTGAACCCTACCGCTGTTTAATATGGATTTACCTCCACCCAGCAGTCTGGCCTGACCCCTACCACTGTTTAATATGGATTCACCTCCACCCAGCAGTCTGGCCTAACCCTACAGCTGTTTAATATGGATTCACCTCCACCCAGCAGTCTGGCCTAACCCTACAGCTGTTTAATATGGATTCACCTCCACCCAGCAGTCTGGCTGAACCCTACCGCTGTTTAATATGGATTCACCTCCACTCGTGTTTTGATTTGAAGGACAGGTATATGAAAGGGGTGGGATTCTATGCTATAGCCTAGCGGGCTGAAGACTGAACCTAGTGGGCTGTAGCCTAGCAGGATGACTAGCTGACTGCTTAATGACACTTATTGTGTAAGTGTTTGGTTTCACAGTAAAACAGATTGACTGACTGTCCACCCAGCAGTCTGGCCTGACCCTACCGCTGTTTAATATGGATTCACCTCCACCCAGCAGTCTGGCTGAACCCTACAGCTGTTGAATATGGATTCACCTCCACCCAGCAGTCTGGCTGAACCCTACCGCTGTTGAATATGGATTCGCCTCCACCCAGCAGTCTGGATGAACCCTACCGCTGTTTAATATGGATTCACCTCCACCCAGCAGTCTGGCCTGACCCCTACCGCTGTTTAATATGGATTCACCTCCACCTAGCAGTCTGGCTGAACCCTACCGCTGTTTATTATGGATTCACCTCCACCCAGCAGTCTGGCCTGACCCCTACCACTGTTTAATATGGATTCACCTCCACCCAGCAGTCTGGCCTGACCCTGCCGCTGTTTAATATGGATTCACCTCCACCCAGCAGTCTGGCCTGACCCTACCGCTGTTTAATATGGATTCACCTCCACCCAGCAGTCTGGCCTGAACCCTACCACTGTTTAATATGGATTCACCTCCACCCAGCAGTCTGGCTGAACCCTACCTCTGTTTAATATGGATTCACCTCCACCCAGCAGTCTGGCTGAACCCTACCTCTGTTTAATATGGATTCACCTCCACCCAGCAGTCTGGCTGAACCCTACCGCTGTTTAATATGGATTCACCTCCACCCAGCAGTCTGGCCTGACCCCTACCGCTGTTTAATATAGATTCACCTCCACCTAGCAGTCTGGCTGAACCCTACCGCTGTTTAATATGGATTTACCTCCACCCAGCAGTCTGGCCTGACCCCTACCACTGTTTAATATGGATTCACCTCCGCCCAGCAGTCTGGCTGAACCCTACAGCTGTTGAATATGGAATCACCTCCAACCAGCAGTCTGGCTGAACCCTACCGCTGTTTAATATGGATTCACCTCCACCCAGCAGTCTGGCCTGAACCCTACCGCTGTTTAATATGGATTCACCTCCACCCAGCAGTCTGGCTGAACCCTACCACTGTTTAATATGGATTCACCTCCACCCAGCAGTCTGGCTGAACCCTACAGCTGTTTAATATGGATTCACCTCCACCCAGCAGTCTGGCCTGACCCCTACCACTGTTTAATATTGATTCACCTCCACCCAGCAGTCTGGCCTGACCCTACCGCTGTTTAATATGGATTCACCTCCACCCAGCAGTCTGGCTGAACCCTACCACTGTTTAATATGGATTCACCTCCACCCAGCAGTCTGGCTGAACCCTACCGCTGTTTAATATGGATTCACCTCCACCCAGCAGTCTGGCCTGACCCCTACCGCTGTTTAATATAGATTCACCTCCACCTAGCAGTCTGGCTGAACCCTACCGCTGTTTAATATGGATTTACCTCCACCCAGCAGTCTGGCCTGACCCCTACCACTGTTTAATATGGATTCACCTCCACCCAGCAGTCTGGCCTAACCCTACAGCTGTTTAATATGGATTCACCTCCACCCAGCAGTCTGGCCTAACCCTACAGCTGTTTAATATGGATTCACCTCCACCCAGCAGTCTGGCTGAACCCTACCGCTGTTTAATATGGATTCACCTCCACTCGTGTTTTGATTTGAAGGACAGGTATATGAAAGGGGTGGGATTCTATGCTATAGCCTAGCGGGCTGAAGACTGAACCTAGTGGGCTGTAGCCTAGCAGGATGACTAGCTGACTGCTTAATGACACTTATTGTGTAAGTGTTTGGTTTCACAGTAAAACAGATTGACTGACTGTCTTCGGGAAGTATAATCTCTGCTGGCTGAGTGTGACCCCGTCTGTCCTCCATCTTTGTTTTGTCTCGTTATCCATGGGTGTGTTGTGTTGTTTGTGTGCTTCATATACATACTGCAGTAGTCCTCTCCATGTGTGCATACTGCTGTAGTCCTCTCCATGTGTATATACTGCTGTAGTCCTCTCCATGTGTACATACTGCAGTAGTCCTCTCCATGTGTATATACTGCTGTAGTCCTCTCCATGTGTATATACTGCTGTAGTCCTCTCCATGTGTATATACTGCTGTCGTCCTCTCCATGTGTATATACTGCTGTAGTCCTCTCCATGTGTATATACTGGTGTTGTCCTCTCCATGTGTACATACTGCAGTAGTCCTCTCCATGTGTGCATACTGCTGTCGTCCTCTCCATGTGTATATACTGCTGTAGTCCTCTCCATGTGTATATACTGCTGTAGCCCTCTCCATGTGTGCATACTGCTGTCGTCCTCTCCATGTGTATATACTGCTGTAGTCCTCTCCATGTGTATATACTGCTGTAGTCCTCTCCATGTGTACATACTGCTGTCGTCCTCTCCATGTGTACATACTGCTGTAGTCCTCTCCATGTGTATATACTGCTGTAGTCCTCTCCATGTGTATATACTGCTGTAGTCCTCTCCATGTGTACATACTGCTGTAGTCCTCTCCATGTGTATATACTGCTGTAGTCCTCTCCATGTGTATATACTGCTGTAGTCCTCTCCATGTGTACATACTGCTGTAGTCCTCTCCATGTGTATATACTGCTGTCGTCCTCTCCATGTGTATATACTGCTGTAGTCCTCTCCATGTGTACATACTGCTGTAGTCCTCTCCATGTGTACATACTGCTGTAGTCCTCTCCATGTGTATATACTGCTGTAGTCCTCTCCATGTGTATATACTGCTGTAGTCCTCTCCATGTGTACATACTGCTGTCGTCCTCTCCATGTGTATATACTGCTGTCGTCCTCTCCATGTGTACATACTGCTGTCGTCCTCTCCATGTGTATATACTGCTGTAGTCCTCTCCATGTGTATATACTGCTGTAGTCCTCTCCATGTGTATATACTGCTGTAGTCCTCTCCATGTGTACATACTGCTGTCGTCCTCTCCATGTGTATATACTGCTGTAGTCCTCTCCATGTGTATATACTGCTGTAGTCCTCTCCATGTGTATATACTGCTGTAGTCCTCTCCATGTGTATATACTGCTGTAGTCCTCTCCATGTGTACATACTGCTGTCGTCCTCTCTGCTGGGTGGAAGTCAAAAACCAAGCCATAAGGTTGAAGGAAATGTCCGTAGAGCTCCGAAACAGGATTGTGTCGAGGCACAGATCTGGGAAGGGTACCAAAACATTTCTACAGCATTGAATGTCCCCAAGAACACAGTGGCCTCCATCATTCTTAAATGGAAGTAGTTTGGAACCACCAAAAGTCTTCCTAGAGCTGGCAGCCTGGCCAAAATTAGCAATCAGGGGAGAAGGGCCATGTTCAGGGAGGTTACCGAGAACCCAATGCACCTAAGAACCCAAAGCACCTAAAAGACTCTCAGACCATAGAAACAAACAAGATTCTATGGTCTGATGAAACCAAGATGGAACTCTCTGCTCTGATTACCAAGAGTCACGTCTGGAGGAAACATGGCACCATTACTACACTGAAGCATGGTGGTGGCAGCATCATGCTATGGGGATGTTTTTCAGCGGCAGGGACTGGGAGACTAGTCAGGATTGAGGGAAAGATGAACGGAGCAATGTACAGAGATATCCTTGATGGAAAACCTGCTCCAGAGTGTTCAGGACCTCAGACTGGGGTGAAGGTTCACCGTCCCAACAGGACAACAACCCTAAGCACACAGTCAAGACAATGCAGGTGTGCCTTCGGGACAAGTCTGTGAATGTCCTTGAGTTGCCCAGCCAAAGCCCAGACTTGAACCCGATTGGACGTCAATGGGGAGACCTGAAAATACAGTTGAAGTCGGAAGTTTACATTCACCTTAGTCAAATACATTTAAACTCAGTTTTTCACAATTCATGACATTTCATCCATGTAAAAATTCCCTGTCTTCGGTCAGTTAGGATCACCACTTAATTTTAGGAATGTGAAATGTCAGAATAATAGTACAGATAATTATTTATTTCAGCATTTATTTCTTTCATCACATTCCCAGTGGGTCAGAAGTTTACATACACCAAATTATTATTTGGTAGCATTGTCTTTAAATTGTTTAACTTGGGTCAAATGTTTCAGGTAGCCTTCCGCAAGCTTCCCACAATAAGTTGGGTGAATTTTGGCCCATTCCTCCTGACAGAGTTGATGTAACTGAGTCAGGTTTGTAGGCCTCCTTGCTCACACACGCTTTTTCAGTTCTGCCCACACATTTTCTATAGGCTTGAGGTCAGGACTTTGTTGTCCTTACGCCATTTTGCCACAACTTTGGAAGTATGCTTGGGGTCATTTGCGACCAAGCTTTAACTTTAATGTCTTGAGATGTTGCTTCAATATATCCACATAATTTTACTTCATCATGATGCCATCTATATTGTGAATTGCACCAGTCCCTCCTGCAGCAAAGCATCCCCCACAACATGATGCTGCCACCCCCATGCTTCACGATTGGGCTTGCAAGAATCCCCCTTTTTCCTCTAAACATAACGAAGGTCATTATTGCCAAATCGTTCTACTTTTATTTAATCAGATCAGAGGACATTTCTCCAAAAAGCAATCGTTGTCCCCATGTGTAGTTGCAAACCGTAGTCTGTGGCTTCTTCCTTGCTGAGCGGCCTTTCAGGTTATGGCAATAAAGGACTCGTTTTACTGTGGATATAGATACTTTTGTACCTGTTTCCTCCAGCATCTTCACAAGGTCCTTTGCTGTTGTTCTGGGATTGATTAGCATTTTTCGCACCAAAGTACGTTCATCTCTAGGACACAGAACGTGTCTCCTTCCTGAGCGGTATGACTGCTGCATGGTCCCATGGTGTTTATACTTGCATACTATTGTTTGTACAGATGAACGCGGTACCTTCAGGCATTTGGAAATTGCTCCCAAGGATGAACCAGACTTGTGGAGGTCTACAATTTTTCTTCTGAGGTCTTGGCTGATTTCTTTTGATTTTCCCATGATGTCAAGCAAAGAGGCACTGAGTTTTGAAGGTAGGCCCTGAAGTACATCCACAGGTACACCTCCAATTGACTCAAATAGCCTACCAGAAGATTCTAACGCCATAACATCCTTTTCTGGAATTTTCCAAGCTGTTTAAAGTTACAGTCAACTTAGTGTATGTAAACTTCTGACCCACTGGAATAGTGATACAGTGAATTATAAGTGAAATGATCTGTCTTTAAAAAATTGTTGGTCTTGTGTCATGCACAAAGTAGATGTCCTAACCGACTTGCCAAAACTTTAGTTTGTTAACAAGAAATTTGTGGAGTGAAAAACTAGCTTTAATGATGCCAACCTAAGTGCATGCTAACTTCCGACTTCAACTGTAGGTCTGCAGCGATGCTCCCCATCTAAACTGACACGAGCTTGAGAGGATCTCCAGAGAAGAATGGTGCTTCCACAAAGTACTAAGTTTAATCAGGTAGGCCAGTTGAGAACAAGTTCTCATTAACAACTGCAAGCTGGCCAACATAAAGCAAGGAAGTGCGACACAAACAACAACACAGAGTTGGAATAATGGAATAAACAAACGTACACAATAGAAACAAGTCTTTATACAGTTTGTGCAAATGGCGTGAGGAGGTAAGGCTATAAATAGGCCATAAGAGAGAAGTAATTACAATTAAGCAAATTAACACTGGAGTGATAGGCAGCAGAGAACTTGAAGGAATGGTAGGTTTTGGTACGGATACAGCTTTAGAACAAAGTGCTACAGTATTAGTAAACATGTGATCAATACATGTGGAGGATCTTGTTCCTGTAGTGTTTGTAAACACCCTGGTAGGGTGATTAATAACCTAAACATGATTACAGGCACTGGATACAGTGAGAAGCTTCCTCTTGAGCGGACAGCTTGATGAAAACCAGTCAACATTCAGGTCCCCAAGAAAGTAGACCTCTCTGTTTACATCACATACACTATCAAGCATTTCACACATATTATTTAGATACTGACTGTTAGCACCTGGTGGCCTGTAGCAGCACCCCAAAAGAAAAGGCTTCAGATGTGCGAAGTGAACCTGCTACCACAACACTTCAATAACACTTGACATAAGATCTTCTCTAAGCATTACAGGGATATGGCTCTGAATATATATATATATATATATATATATATATATATATATATATATATATATATATATATATATATATATATTTAACCTCTATTTAACTAGGCAAGTCAGTTAAGAACAAATTCTTATCTACAATGACGGCAAAAGGCCTCCAGCGGGGACGGGGGAATAAAAATCTAAATACAGGACAAACCACACCACGACAAGAGAGACCGAAGACAACAACATAGCAAGGCAACAGAGCATGACAACAGAGCATGGTAGCAACACAACATGACCATAACATGGTAGCAACACAACATGACCACACCACGACAAGAGAGACCGAAGACAACAACATAGCAAGGCAACAGAGCATGACAACAGAGCATGGTAGCAACACAACATGACCACACCACGACAAGAGAGACCGAAGACAACAACATAGCAAGGCAACAGAGCATGGTAGCAACACAACATGACCACACCACGACAAGAGAGACCGAAGACAACAACATAGCAAGGCAACAGAGCATGACAACAGAGCATGGTAGCAACACAACATGATCACACCACGACAAGAGAGACCGAAGACAACAACATAGCAAGGCAACAGAGCATGACAACAGAGCATGGTAGCAACACAACATGACCATAACATGGTAGCAACACAACATGACCATAACATGGTAGCAACACAACATGACCATAACATGGTAGCAACACAACATGACCACAGCATGGTAGCAACACAACATGACCACAGCATGGTAGCAACACAACATGACCATAACATGGTAGCAACACAACATGACCACAGCATGGTAGCAACACAACATGACCACAGCATGGTAGCAACACAACATGACCACAACATGGTAGCAACACAACATGACCACAACATGGTAGCAACACAACATGACCACACCACGACAAGAGAGACCGAAGACAACAACATAGCAAGGCAACAGAGCATGACAACAGAGCATGGTAGCAACACAACATGACCATAACATGGTAGCAACACAACATGACCACAACATGGTAGCAACACAACATGACCACACCACGACAAGAGAGACCGAAGACAACAACATAGCAAGGCAACAGAGCATGGTAGCAACACAACATGACCACAACATGGTAGCAACACAACATGACCACACCACGACAAGAGAGACCGAAGACAACAACATAGCAAGGCAACAGAGCATGACAACAGAACATGGTAGCAACACAACATGACCACACCACGACAAGAGAGACCGAAGACAACAACATAGCAAGGCAACAGAGCATGACAACAGAGCATGGTAGCAACACAACATGACCATAACATGGTAGCAACACAACATGACCATAACATGGTAGCAACACAACATGACCACACCACGACAAGAGAGACCGAAGACAACAACATAGCAAGGCAACAGAGCATGACAACAGAGCATGGTAGCAACACAACATGACCATAACATGGTAGCAACACAACATGACCATAACATGGTAGCAACACAACATGACCATAACATGGTAGCAACACAACATGACCACAGCATGGTAGCAACACAACATGACCACAGCATGGTAGCAACACAAAATGACCATAACATGGTAGCAACACAACATGACCACAGCATGGTAGCAACACAACATGACCACAGCATGGTAGCAACACAACATGACCACAACATGGTAGCAACACAACATGACCACAACATGGTAGCAACACAACATGACCACACCACGACAAGAGAGACCGAAGACAACAACATAGCAAGGCAACAGAGCATGACAACAGAGCATGGTAGCAACACAACATGACCATAACATGGTAGCAACACAACATGACCACAACATGGTAGCAACACAACATGACCACACCACGACAAGAGAGACCGAAGACAACAACATAGCAAGGCAACAGAGCATGGTAGCAACACAACATGACCACACCACGACAAGAGAGACCGAAGACAACAACATAGCAAGGCAACAGAGCATGGTAGCAACACAACATGACCACACCACGACAAGAGAGACCGAAGACAACAACATAGCAAGGCAACAGAGCATGGTAGCAACACAACATGACCACACCACGACAAGAGAGACCGAAGACAACAACATAGCAAGGCAACAGAGCATGACAACAGAGCATGGTAGCAACACAACATGACCACACCACGACAAGAGAGACCGAAGACAACAACATAGCAAGGCAACAGAGCATGGTAGCAACACAACATGACCACACCACGACAAGAGAGACCGAAGACAACAACATAGCAAGGCAACAGAGCATGGTAGCAACACAACATGACCACACCACGACAAGAGAGACCGAAGACAACAACATAGCAAGGCAACAGAGCATGACAACAGAGCATGGTAGCAACACAACATGACCACACCACGACAAGAGAGACCGAAGACAACAACATAGCAAGGCAACAGAGCATGGTAGCAACACAACATGACCACACCACGACAAGAGAGACCGAAGACAACAACATAGCAAGGCAACAGAGCATGGTAGCAACACAACATGACCACACCACGACAAGAGAGACCGAAGACAACAACATAGCAAGGCAACAGAGCATGACAACAGAGCATGGTAGCAACACAACATGACCATAACATGGTAGCAACACAACATGACCACAACATGGTAGCAACACAACATGACCACAGCATGGTAGCAACACAACATGACCACAGCATGGTAGCAACACAACATGACCACAACATGGTAGCAACACAACATGACCACAACATGGTAGCAACACAACATGACCACAGCATGGTAGCAACACAACATGACCACAACATGGTAGCAACACAACATGACCACAGCATGGTAGCAACACAACATGACCACAGCATGGTAGCAACACAACATGACCACAGCATGGTAGCAACACAACATGACCACAGCATGGTAGCAACACAACATGACCACAACATGGTAGCAACACAACATGGTAAAAACATTATTGGGCACAGATAACAGCACAAAGGCCAAGAAGGTAGAGACAACATCATAGCAAGGCAACATCACATGACAACAGAGCATGGTAGCAACACAACAACATGGTACAAACATTATTGGGCACAGACAACAGCACAAAGGGCAAGAAGGTAGAGACAACATCATAGCAAGGCAACATCACATGACAACAGAGCATGGTACTAACATTATTGGGCACAGACAACAGCACAAAGGGCAAGAAGGTAGAGACAACATCATAGCAAGGCAACATCACATGACAACAGAGCATGGTAGCAACACAACATGACCACAACATGGTACAAACATTATTGGGCACAGACAACAGCACAAAGGGCAAGAAGGTAGAGACAAATTATACATTCTACAGCGACTTCAGGTTACGAAAAAAAAGAAGGTATGGGAACTATAAAAATATCTGAACATTATGAAGTGGATATGAACACGTACTCAATTACATGCCTGCTTACACATACAGACTTATACATACACACACTCCTGATCTCGCACTCTTCTCTCACTTTCTCTCTTCTCTTCCTCTCTATTGTCGAGAATTGTTTTATAATTTAATGTGTTTATTGTTTGTCTATCTTTTTGATGTATTTGTCTACAAGTTTATTAATGTTTACAACAAGCAACTGGATGATATCAGAATAGGGGCATTGGGGAATAATAACATATTGTACGGAATAAATTTGTACTGTAGTGAAGCCGTCTCCAGAGTAATGCGTCTCTTTCATGATCATGTGAAATGTCAATTGCTATGGAAATGCTGGGATGTGTTTTTCAATTATGTTAAAGGTAATTATGATGCAACTATGATGGTGATACGATATGGATTACAATTATCATCATGAATATTAAGGCTGTACGCACTACATGTTACACACATAGACACTCAACCATGTTATTACACATTATCTTACTCTTATACAGACATTTTACACACTCACTATATCATATCCAATATCATACACATCAACCTACTCAGATTTGTTACACATGTAATATCTTGACTCAATTTTCTAACATCTGTGGCATTGGCTCACAGGCAAACAGGCAATGGAATAAAACAAATATTGCTAGAACCTATTTCTTGAATTCTAAATATCAGACATTTGAAAGCTCTAGTTTTGACCTTCATAATACCTCTGATGGCAGTAACTTCACAAGCACTAATGATGGTCGATTTAGCCTGATAATAGTATCTAGTTATGGTAAGGGGTGAAATAAGCACAGCCAGTTATAATTGTAATGGTTTAGCAGATTATTTTAAAAAAGATCAGTCTTTACATGGCTAAAAGAAAAGGAATATAACATATACTGTTTGGAGGAAACTCCTTAGATGAAGGAAAAAGGAACTCAAAGGGTGTGATGATATTAATTAACAAAAATTTAGATCTGAATGTGCAAATAGTCAGGGTTGATTCGCAAGGAAGGTGGATCCTTTTGAATATGAAAGTGGACGGAAAAAATGATTTGGCTCATTAATCTATATGGTCCAAATCAGGATGATCCACACTTCTTCTGAAACATTTATACCAATTTATTGAACTTACAGGCAACAAAATAACTAATCATTATGGTAGGAGACTATAACACAGTGTTAAGTACCTCAATCAAATCAAATTTATTTATATAGCACTTCGTACATCAGCTGATATCTCAAAGTGCTGTACAGAAACCCAGCCTAAAACCCCAAACAGCAAGCAATGCAGGTGTAGAAGCACGGTGGCTAGGAAAAACTCCATAGAAATGCCAAAACCTAGGAAGAAATCTAGAGAGGAACCAGGCTATGTGGGGTGGCCAGTCCTCTTCTGGCTGTGCCGGGTGGAGATTATAACAGAACATGGCCAAGATGTTCAAATGTTCATAAATGACCAGCATGGTCCAATAATAATAAGGCAGAACAGTTGAAACTGGAGCAGCAGCACGGCCAGGTGGACTGGGGACAGCAAGGAGTCATCATGTCAGGTAGTCCTGAGGCATGGTCCTAGGGCTCAGGTCCTCCGAGAGAGAGAAAGAAAGAGAGAATTAGAGAGAGTATACTTAAATTCACACAGGACACCGGATAGGACAGGGGAAGTTCTCCAGATATAACAAACTGACCCTAGCTCCCCAACACATAAACTACTGCAGCATAAACACTGGAGGCTGAGACAGGAGGGGTCAGGAGACACTGTGGCCTCATCCGAGGACACCCCCGGACAGGGCCAAACAGGAAGGATATAACCCCACCCACTTTGCCAAAGCACAGCCCCCACACCACTAGAGGGATATCTTCCACTAACTTACCATCCTGAGACAAGGCCGAGTATAGCCTACAGAGATCTCCGCCACGGCACAACCCAAGGAGGTGCGCCAACCCAGACAGGAAGATCACATCAGTGACTCAACCCACTCAAGTGACGCACACCCTCCTAGGGATGGTATGAAAGAGCCCTAGTAAAGCCAGTAACTCATCCCCTGTAATATGGTTACAGGCAGAGAATCCCAGTGGAAAGAGGGGAACCGGCCAGGCAGAGACAGCAAGGGCGGTTCGTTGCTCCAGAGCTCCAGAGCCTTTCCGTTCACCTTCACACTCCTGGGCCAGACTACACTCAATCATATGACCCACTGAAGAGATGAGTCTTCAGTAAAGACTTAAAGGTTGAGACCGAGATCTCTCACATGGGTAGGCAGACCATTCCATAAAAATGGAGCTCTATAGGAGAAAGCCCTGCCTCCAGCTGTTTGCTTAGAAATTCTAGGGACAATTAGGAGGCCTGCGTTTTGTGACCGTAGCGTACGTATAGGTATGTACGGCAGGACCAAATCAGAGAGATAGGTAGGAGCAAGCCCATGTAATGCTTTGTAGGTTAGCAGTAAAACCTTGAAATCAGCCCTTGCCTTGACAGAAAGCCAGTGTAGGGAGGCTATCACTGGAATAATATGATCAATTTTTTTTGGTTCTAGTCAGTATTCTAGCAGCCATATTTAGCACTAACTGAAGTTTATTTAGTGCTTCATCCGGGTGGCCGGAAAGTAGAGCATTGCAGTAGTCTAACCTAGAAGTGACAAAAGCATGGATTAATTTTTCTGCATCATTTTTGGACAGAAAGTGTCTGATTTTTGCAATGTTACGTAGATGGAAAAAAGCTGTCCTTGAAATAGTCTTGATATGTTCTTCAAATTAGAGATCAGGGTCCAGAGTAACGCCGAAGGTCCTTCACAGTTTTATTTGCGACGACTGTACAACCATTAAGATTAATTGTCAGATTCAACAGAAGATCTCTTTGTTTCTTGTGACCTAGAACAAGCATCTCTGTTTTGTCCGAGTTTAAAAGTAGAAAGTTTGCAGCCATCCACTTCCTTATGTCTGAAACACATGCTTCTAGCGAGGGCAATTTTGGGGCTTCACCATGTTTCATTGAAATGTACAGCTGTGTGTCATCCGCATAGCAGTGAAAGTTAACATTATGTTTTCGAATGACATCCCCAAGAGGTAAAATATATAGTGAAAACAATAGTGGTCCTAAAACGGAACCTTGAGGAACACCGAAATGTACAGTTGTTTTGTCAGAGGACAAACCATTCACAGAGACAAACTGATATCTTTCCGACAGATAAGATTTAAACCAGGCCAGAACTTGTCCGTGTAGACCAATTTGGGTTTCCAATCTCTCCAAAAGAATGTGGTGATCGATGGTATCAAAAGCAGCACTAAGGTCTAGGAGCACAAGGACAGATGCAGAGCCTTGGTCTAATTCCAATAAAAGGTAATTTACCACCTTCACAAGTGCAGTCTTAGTGCTATGATGGGGTCTAAAACCAGACTGAAGCATTTCATATACATAGTTTGTCTTCAGGAAGGCAGTGAGTTGCTGCGCAACAGCAATATAGGCCAATAATATAGATTCAATATAGGCCAATAGTTTTTTATATTTTCTGGTTCAAGGTTTGGCTTTTTCAAGAGAGGCTTTATTACTGCCACTTTTAGTGAGTTTGGTACACATCCGGTGGATAGAGAGCTGTTTATTATGTTCAACATAGGAGGGCCAAGCACAGGAAGCAGCTCTTTCAGTAGTTTAGTTGGAATAGGGTTCAGTATGCAGCTTGAAGATTTAGAGGCCATGATTATTTTCATCAAGAGATATAGTACTAAAACACTTGAGTGTCTGAAGATATCCCTCTAGTGGTGTGGGGGCTGTGCTTTGGCAAAGTGGGTGGGGTTATATCCTTCCTGTTTGGCCCTGTCCGGGGGTGTCCTCGGATGGGTCCACAGTGTCTCCTGACCCCTCCTGTCTCAGCCTCCAGTATTTATGCTGCAGTAGTTTATGTGTCGGGGGGCTAGGGTGTGTTATATCTGGAGTACTTCTCCTGTCCTATTCGGTGTCCTATGTGAATCTAAGTGTGCGTTCTCTAATTCTCTCCTTCTCTCTCTCGGAGGACCTGAGCCCTAGGACCATGCCCCAGGATTACCTGACATGATGACTCCTTGCTGTCCCCAGTCCATCTGGCCGTGCTGCTGCTCCAGTTTCAACTCTTCTGCCTTCTTATTATTCGAACATGCTGATCATTTATGAACATTTGAACATCTTGGCCATGTTCTGTTTTAATCTCCACCCGGCACAGCCAGAAGAGGACTGGCCACCCCACACATGCTCTCTCTAATTCTCTCTTTTTTCTCTCTCTCTCGGAGGACCTGAGCCCTAGGACCATGCCCCAGGACTACCTGACATGATGACTCCTTGCTGTCCCCAGTCCATCTGACTGTGCTGCTGCTCCAGTTTCAACTGTTCTGCCTTATTATTATACGACCATGCTGGTCATTTATGAACATTTGAACATCTTGGCCATGTTCTGTTATAATCTCCACCCGGCACAGCCAGAAGAGGACTGGCCACCCCACATAGCCTGGTTCCTCTCTAGGTTTCTTCCTAGGTTTTGGCCTTTCTAGGGAGTTTTTCCTAGCCACCGTGCTTCTACACCTGCATTGCTTGCTGTTTGGGGTTTTAGGCTGGGTTTCTGTACAGCACTTTGAGATATCAGCTGATGTACGAAGGGCTATATAAATACATTTGATTTGATTTGATCAAGGAACCTTTGTTGTCTGTGAATTTGTAGCACGACTTTTGATGTTCCTTGGTTGGTGTCTGAGCAGATTATTTGTTACAATTGCAAACGTAATAAAATGGTGGTCCGATAGTCCAGGATCATCCTCTCCCACTGAATGACAATTATAGTAAGGAATTCTTTCCAAATAAAATAAAAAATAGAAAATTAACAAATGTACAGAAAGATCAGTGCGAAGGCCAAATTACAGAGGAATACCTTTTTGAGGCCATTAAATCCTTTCAGTCTGGAAAACCCCCGGGAATTGATGGCATACTGGTAGAGGTATATCAAGTATTTTTTGATATACTAAAAGCTCCATTGTTAGATTGTTTTGGCTACTCCTATAGAAATGG
The DNA here is from genome assembly GCF_002021735.2 of Oncorhynchus kisutch. Classification (NCBI taxonomy): domain Eukaryota; kingdom Metazoa; phylum Chordata; class Actinopteri; order Salmoniformes; family Salmonidae; genus Oncorhynchus; species Oncorhynchus kisutch. Next base: position 78,306,784 of record NC_034178.2, read on the forward strand.
TAGTCTGTCACGTACTCAGCAGGAAGGTCTGATTTCTCTATAATTTAAACAAAACCCAGATGGCAAATATAAAGACCCAGTCTATCTAAATGTCACGCCCTGGTCGAAGTATATTGTGTTTGTCTTTATTTATTTGGTCAGGCCAGGGTGTGACATGGGTTTATTGTGGTGTGTTTTGTCTTGGGGTTTTTGTTAGTTATTGGGTGTGTGACTTAGTGGGGGTATCTAGCAAAGTCTATGGCTCTCTGGAGTGGTTCTCAGAGGCAGGTGTTTATCGTTGTCTCTGATTGAGAACCAAATTTAGGCAGCCATATTCTTTGAGTGTTTGTGGGTGATTGTTCCTGTCTTTGTGTTTGCACCAGATAGGACTGTTTCGGTTTTCACATTTCATTATTTTGTAGTTTCTTCCTGTATAGTTTTTTTCCTTCATTAAAATATCATGAATCATCATCACGCTGCATTTTGGTCCGGAGGCCCCTTACATTTCAATGTTGTGACGCAAAAATACTAGTGAAATGCATAGCACTCAGAATTAACAGGGTATCTTTTTTTACCAGGTATTGTTCATCCTGATCAGACAGGTTTTTTACATGGACGATACATTGGAGATAATATACGACAACTACTAGAAATCATAGAACATCATGAAACAACAAGAAGCCAGGAATGGTATTTATAGCAGATTTTGAAAAGGCATTGGATAAAGTAAAACTGGATTTTATTTATAATTGCCTGGATTTTTTACATTTCGGTAATTCTCTTATGAAATGGATAAAAATAATGTACTTCTCAAAGAGTTTTTAATTGTCAAGAGGAGTCAAACAAGGGTGTCCGCAGTCACCATATCTATTCGTTATGGCCATCGAAATGCTAGCTATTAAAATCAGATCCAATAATGACATTAGAGGATTAGAAATCCAAGGTTTAAAAACAAAAGGTGTCCCAATGTATGCAGATGACTACGGCGTTATATTAGTTCCACAAGCTAGATCCCTGCATTGTCTCATTGACCTAATTACGATGTGTACAATATTACGTATTGGATCCTTAAAAAATACAACTTTTACATTTCCCTACAGCTTACCTATAAAATGGGCTGATGGTGAAGTAGACATACTCGGTATTCATATCACAAAATATATAAATAAGCTCTCCACAATGAATTTCAATAGAAAACTTAGACAAGATCCTGCAACCATGGAGAGGTACCTGTCCATTTATGGAAAATAGGCCCTGATTAACTCCTTAGTCATATCTCAGTTTACTCACTTACTCACGGTGCTGCCTACTCCTGATGATTCATTTTTCAAATCATATGCGCAAAAAATATTTCACTTTATCTGGGACGCTAAACCAGACAAAATATACCGTGCCTATCTGTATAATGAATATGAACTGGATGGGTTGAGATTATTAAATATAAAAGCACTTAACCTCTCTCTAAAAGCTTCACTTATTCAAAAGTTTTATTTGAACCCTAAATGATTCTCAAGTAGATTACTAAGAAAAGCTCATCCATTGTTTAAAAATGGCCATTTTGCCTGTGTACAGATTTTCATGTCTCATTTTCGATTAATTGAAAATGATACTTTTTTCAAAATATCTGTATTTTTCAAACAAGCATTGCAGAGCTGGCTACAATTTCAATTTCCTCCCCCTGAAAAGACAGAAAAAATATTACAACAAATATTATGGCTGAACTCAAATGTGCTGATTGATAAAATACCTGTATTTATGGGAAAGGGTATTTTGTCCTCATATTATATTGTAAATTGGAATGGAAGAGTTATGTCCTTCATGGAGTTATCAAAATTGTACGGGAAGGTCTGCTTAATCCAAGAGTACAACCAATTGATTACAGCATTGCCCCATAAATGGAGGCGGGTGGCAGCGGGAGGAGGTAGGGAACTGGTCTGTCTGCCCAATATAAAAGTTCAAAACTGGCGGAGGAATAAAAATAGCATAAATAGGAAAGTATACCAGTTTCATTTGAGGACCAGGATGTTGACAACTGTGCCATACAGATTGCAAAATAGTTGGGAAGAGAATTTTGATGTACCGATTTCATGGTACAGGGTGTATGAGTTGATATATAAAACAACGCAAGATTCAAGACTTTATGCTGTTGGGGAATAATCAGAATAGTTAGGTAACATAGATAAGATGTTTTATTTTCATTATATGCTTATGTGAGATATGTCATTAGAATGTCTATTTTTGGATAATACAGTTGGCCTCTCTTATTAGAGAGTTATCTGTTCTCTGTCAAGGTTTCAGTTACTTGGGCCACAGAAAGGGGAGAGGTCAAGATTGTCTTCATATGTAAACGTATCTTTTAAACCAAGTATCTCTTGGCTCCACAATGTCTGTGTGCCAATCACTGTGTCTCTGTGATCTTGTCCAGGAGGGGTATATTTGATATATGCATGTTGATGAGGTTTTGTTTTATGGTCCTGAGAGCGAGATGAGAACATAGTTTAGGAGACAAAGCTGAACGATAATTTATAGCTAATGCTGTCTGCCTATGTGTGTCTTTGCTATAAAGGATCTCAGTTGCAATGTGTAAGGACTCTCAGAGAATTCATTGATAGACACTGAATTGATCTGAGAGTCGCAGGGTTGTGATGGTCTTTGAATGAAGAGATTGAGATAAAACTGTCCAGTTTGAGTGCAGCTCGTTCCAGTCGCTAGCTTCAGCGACCTGAAAAGACGAGCAACCCAGGGATGTGTGTGCTTTTAACAGGGACCTTTAACAGAATGTGACTGGCTGGTGCAACCAGTTACCTTCAGAAGTCCCACAATTATTTAAATGAAGCCCATCTGTGTGCAATCTAAGTGTCACATGATCTGTCACATGATCTCAGTATATACACCTATTCTGAAATGCCCCAGTCTGCAACAACACTTAGCAAGGGGCACCACCAAGCAAGCGACACCATGAAGACCAAGGAGCTCTCCAAACAGGTCAGGGACAAAGTTGTGGAGAAGTACATATCAGGGTTGGGTTATAAAAAAATATCAGAAACTTTGAACATCCCACTGAGCACCATTTAAATCCATTATTAAATAATGGAAAGAATATAGCACCACAACAAACCTGCCAAGAGAGGGCCGCCCACCAAAACTCACAGACCAGGCAAGGACGGCATTAATAAGAGAGGCAACAATGACACCAAAGATAACCCTGAAGGAGCTGCAAAGCTCCACAGCGGAGTTTGGAGAATCTGTCCATAGGACGGTTTTAAGCCGTATACTCCACAGAGCTGGGCTTTACAGAAGAGAGGCCAGGAAAAAAACATTGCTTAAAGAAAAAAATAGGTGTGTGGGAGACTCCCCAAAATTATGGAAGAAGGTACTCTGGTCGAGATGACACTAAAATTGAGCTTTTTGGCCCTCAAGGAAAATGTCTGGGGCAAACCCAACAACTTTCATCACTCTGAGAACACCAACACCATGGTGGTGGCAGCATCATGCTGTGGGGATGTTTTTCATTGGCAGGGACTGGGAAAATGGTCATAATTGAAGGAATGATGGATGGCGCTAAATACAGGGAAATTCTTGAGCGAAACCTGTTCCAGTCATCCAGAGATTTGAGACTGACTGGGACGATTTGACACTGACCCTAAGCATACTGCCAAAGCAACACTTGAATGGTTTAAGAAGAAACATTTAATTGCCTAGTCAAAGCCCAGACCTCAATCCAATTGAGAATCTGTGGTATGACTTAATGATTGCTGTACACCAGCGGAACACATCTAGACTTATATTAAACATCTCCAATCAAAAATCAAATCTAGAATCAGCTTTCTATTTCGCAACAAAGCCTCCTTCACTCACGCCGCCAAACTTACCCTAGTAAAACTGACTATCCTACCGATCCTCGACTTCAGCGATGTCATCTACAAAATAGCTTCCAATACTCTACTCAGCAAACTGGATGCAGTCTATCACAGTGCCATCCGTCTTGTTACCAAAGCGTCTTATACCACCCACCACTGCGACCTGTATGCTCTCGTCGGCTAGCCCTCGCTACATATTCGTCACCAGACCCACTGGCTCCTGGTCATCTATAACTCTATGTTAGGTAAAGCTCCGCCTTATCTCAGTTCACTGGTCACGATAACAACACCCACCCGTAGCATATGTTCCAGCAGGTATATCTCACTGATCATCCCCAAAGCCAACACCTCGTTTGGCTGCCTTTCCTTCCAGTTCTCTGCTGCCAGTGACTGGAACGAATTGCAAAAATCGCTGAAGTTGGAGACTTTTATTTCCCTCACCAACTTTAAACATCAACTATCTTTGTAGCTAACCGATCGCTGCAGCTGTATATAGTCCATCTGTAAATAGCCCACCCAATCTATCTACCTCATCCCCATACTGTTTATTTTATTTACTTTTCTGCTCTTTTGCACACCAGTATCTCTACTTGCACATCATCATCTGCTCATTTATCACTCCAGTGTTAATCTGCTAAATTGTAACTATTCACTCCTATGGCCTATTTATTGCCTACCTCATCATGCCTTTTGCACACACTGTATATAGACTTTATTTTTTTCTACTGTGTCATTGATTTGTTTATTGTGTTATTGGCTTGTTTATTGTTTACTCCATGTGTAACTTTGTGTTGTTGTCTGTGTCACACTTCTTTGCTTTATCTTGGCCAGGTCGCAGTTGCAAATGAGAACTTGTTCTCAACTAGCCTTCCTGGTTAAATAAAGGTGAAATAAAAAATAAATAAATGAAAAAAGGAGCTGGAGCAGTTTTGCCTTGAAGAATGGGCAACATTCCCAGTGGCTAGATGTGCCAAGCTTATAGAGACATACTCCAAGAGACTTGCAGTTGTAATTGCTGCAAAAGGTGGCTCTACAAAGTATTGACTTTGACAGCTGTGTTGTGTGTATAAATTGCAAAATAATTGGGAAGAGATTTTCGATGTACCCATTCCATGGCACATGGTTTATGAATTGATACGCAAAACAACACTGGATTCAAAACTTCTAATTTTTCCATTTAAATTACTATACAAAATTCTTGAAACGAATAGAATATTATATATATGGGGGATACAATCTTCCCAGCTCTGCAGATTCTGCTGTGAGGAGACAGAGTCATTAGATCATTTATTTTGGTATTGTCCATATGTAGCTCGTTTATGGTCACAGGTCCAGGAATGGCTGAAGAATTTCAACATTTGCCTAGAACTAACGCCACAGATAGCAATACTGGGTGATTTGAAAAGCCATAGTCAATCAATAATATAATAAAAATAATTTACAATCTAATTTACAATCTAATTTACAATCTGTAGAAGCTATGAGAATAGAAAGGTTCAATTATTTTGTGAAGCATCACAGCACAGTTTAAAAATATATGGCAAATAAAAAATTGAAATGGATAATGTTGAGAGATAGATAGGTGGGGTTGAATGGAGCTGAAGGGTGGGACTGGATGATATTGAGAGATAGATAGGTGGGGTTGAATGGAGCTGACGGGTGGGACTGGATGGTGTTGAGAGATAGATAGGTGGGGTTGAATGGAGCTGAAGGGTGGGACTGGATGGTGTTGAGAGATAGATAGGTGGGGTTGAATGGAGCTGAAGGGTGGGACTGGATGGTGTTCAGAGATAGATAGGTGGGGTTGAATGGAGCTGAAGGGTGGGACTGGATGGTGTTCAGAGATAGATAGGTGGGGTTGAATGGAGCTGAAGGGTGGGACTGGATGGTGTTGAGAGATAGATAGGTGGGGTTGAATGGAGCTGAAGGGTGGGACTGGATGGTGTTGAGAGATAGATAGGTGGGGTTGAATGGAGCTGAAGGGTGGGACTGGATGGTGTTGAGAGATAGATAGGTGGGGTTGAATGGAGCTGAAGGGTGGGACTGGATGGTGTTGAGAGATAGATAGGTGGGGTTGAATGGAGCTGAAGGGTGGGACTGGATGGTGTTGAGAGATAGATAGGTGGGGTTGAATGGAGCTGATGGGTGGGTCTAATAACAAGATAAAACAATGTAAAACATATGGGATCTGTCAAATGTATATAGGTTCGGAGCTTTTGTGAAATAGCACAGTTACAAATAGAAATCAAACTGGATGGACATCAGAAATAGAGGAAGGACTAAGAACAAACAAGAGAGAACTATTGTAAAGTAGACTGTGTCTGTAAAATGTGTATAAGATGTATAAATTGAAGGTAAAAGCCGAAGTGTTTATTAGTTTACTCCAATTGGGGGATCGGTGGTAGGATTTGTGGGGAATAATTATAAAGGTATATTCTTTAAAAAAGTATGTATGTCTATATAGGTATACAGATGCCCCCCCATAGGTGCGGACTCTGGACGCAAAACCTAACTCCATAGGGGAGGGTCTGGGTGGGCATCTGTCCGCAGTGGTGGTTCTGGCGTGGGAAGTGGACCCCACTCCACCATAGTCTTGGCCCACTTAAGTGGCGCCTTAGGAGCGGTGACCCTCGCAGCCGACCTCGGACTGGGGACCCTTACAGCGGGCCCAGAATAGACGGGAGATTCCGGCAGCGCCGGACAGGCGGGAGACTCCGGCAGCGCCGGCGTGAAGGGCGACTCCGGCAGCGCCGGCGTGTAGGGCGACTCCGGCAGCGCCGGAGTGAAGGGCGGCTCTGGCAGCTCCTGACTGACGGGCGGCTCTGGCAGGGCTGGACAGGAGGGAGACTCTGGCAGGGCTGGACAGGAGGGAGACTCTGGAGGAAGGAGACTGAGAGACTGGTGCGTGGGGCTGCCACAGGATGCCTGGTGCGTGGAGGAGGCACCGAATGGACTGAACCGTGGAGGCGCACTGGAGGTCTCGAACACCGAGCCTGCACAACATGTCCTGGCTATATACCCCCCATAGCCCAGCAAGTGCGGCGGGGTGGAACAGACTGCACTTGGCTGTGGTGGCGAACCAGGGACAACGTGCTTAGGGCTGGTGCCATATACCCCGGGCCGAGGAGACGCACTGGAGACCAGATGCGCTGAGCTGGCCTCATTTCTCCTGGCTCGGTGCCCACTCTAGCCCGGCCGATACAAGGCGCTGCGTTGTAGCGCACCGGGCTATGCCTGCGCACTGGGGACACCGTGCGCCTCACGGCATAACACGGTGCCTGCCCGGTCCACCTCTCGCCACGGTAAGCACGGGGAGTTGGCTCAGGTCTCCTACCTGACTTAGCCACACTCCCCGTGCCCCCCCCCCCCAATACATTTTTGGGGCTGCCTCTCGTCCCTGTTGCGCTGCTAATTCCTCATAACGCCGCCGCTCGGCTTTGGATGCCTCCAGCTCTTCCCTGGGGTGGCGATATTCCCCAGCCTGTGCACAGGGTCCCTTACCTCCTCCCATGTCCAGGAGTCCAGAACCCTCTGCTCCTGGTTACCACGCTGCTTGGTCCGGTTGTGGTGGGTAGTTCTGTAATGAATCTCTTCGTCGTCTGAGGAGGAGAAAATATCGGACCAATATGCAGCGTGGTAAGTGTTCGTCATAATTTATTTGACTGAACACACAGAACAAAATAACAAAGTGAAATGGAAGAAACGAAACAGTTCTGTCTGGTGCAGACACACAAAGACAGAAAACAACTACCCACAAATCAAAGTGGGAACACAGGCTACCTAAGTATGGTTCTCAATCAGAGACAATGATTGACAGCTGCCTCTGATTGGGAACCATACCAGGCCAAAAGCAGAAATACAACACATAGAACAAAAACATCAAATGCCCACCCCAACTCACGCCCTGACCAAGCTAAAACAGTGACATAAAAAAGGAACTAAGGACGTGACAGCATGCGTGTATGGATATATATATTTACAAAAAATATATGAGGGATTGGAAATGATGCACACAATTATTGATGGAAGCAACATTCTTTCCGCAATATTAAGCTGATCCACCCCTTTAAGAAACAAAGTATTGACTTTGTGGGGGTGAATAGTTATGCAACAGGTGGCTCTACAACGTATTGACTTTGTGGGGGTGAATAGTTATGCAACAGGTGGCTCTACAACGTATTGACTTTGTGGGGGTGAATAGTTATGCAACAGGTGGCTCTACAAAGCATTGACTTTGGGGGGTGAATAGTTATGCACACTCAAGTTCTCAGTTTCTTGTCTTATTTCTTGTCTGTTTCACAATGAAAAATATTTTGCATCTTCAAAGTGGTATGCATGTTGTGAAAATCAAATGATACAACCCCCCCCCCAAATCTATTTCCAGGTTGTAAGACAACAAAATAGGAAAAATGCCAAGCAGGGTGAATACTTTCGCAAGCCACTGTATACGGAGCATTGGTGGCAAATCTGATGAACGAATGGTAAAGATCATCCTGCCGCTTGACAGCACCCTTACCTGCCGATCTATAAATTATGTCTTCGTAATCTAGCATGGGTAGGATGGTCATCTGAATCAGGGTTAGTTTGGCAGCTGGGGTGTAAGAGGAGTGATTACAATAGAGGATTTAACTTTAGCCTGCAGCTTTGATGTGTGCTGAGAGAACTACAGTGTATCGTCTAGTCATACTCCCAAGTACTTGTGTGTGGTGACTACCTCAAGCTCTAAACCTTCAGAGGTAGTAATCACACCTGTGGGAAGAGGAGCATTATTCTTACCAAACCACATTACCTTTGTTTTGGAGAAAGCATGTTGGACACTAAGAAATCTTTGTTGTAGAGAATTTAACTTGTTATGGCTGCAATCCCACTACCGGGATCGTTATGACAACTATCAGTGAAAATAGAAGGCGCCAAATTCAAACCACAGAAATCTCGTAATTACAATTCCTAAACCATACATGTCTTATATCATTTTAAAGGTAATATTGTTGTTAATCCCACCAAAGTGTCCGATTTCAAATAGGCTTATCAGCGAAAGCACTACAAACGATTATGTTAGGTCTCCACCAAACCACAATAAGCACAGCTATTTTCCAGCGAAATATAGCATTCACAAAAAGCAGAAATAAAGATTAATCACTAACCTTGAATTATCTTCATCAGATGACACTCATAGGACTTCGTGTTACACAATACATGATCGGATGACAGAAATCACATTTAGGTGCCAGGTTTAACTGAGGCCGTAGATGCTCCATATCCATCCAATACATGCATGTTTTGTTTGATAAAGTTCATATTTATATTAAAAAAACCTGAGTTTACATTTATTAGATTAACTAGTTCCAAAAACCTGAGTTTACATTGGTTTATTAGATTAACTAGTTCCAAAAACCTGAGTTTACATTGGTTTATTAGATTAACTAGTTCCAAAAACATCAAGTGATTTTGCTTAGCCACATCGTTTCAACCGAAATACTCATAAATGTAGATGATAATACAAGTTATACACATGGAATTATAGATATACCTATCCTTAATGCAACTGCTGTGTCAGATTCTTTAAAAAGTTTACTGGAAAAAGCAACACATGCAATAATCTGAGACGGCACTCAGAACAGAAGCCAAATTAGCCGCCATGTTGGAGTCAACAGAAACCAGAAGATACATGATAAATGTTACCTTACCTTTGATGAACTTCATCAGAATGCAGTCCTAGGAATCCCAGGTCCACAATAAATGCTTGATTTGTTCGAAAATGTCTGTTATTTATGTCCAATTAGCTACTTTGGTTAGTGCGTTTGGTAAACAATTCCAAAGTCACAAAGCGCGTCCACTATAATGTGACAAAATGTCCAAAAGTTCCATAACAGTCAGTAGAAACATGTCAAACGATGTACTGAATCAATCTTTAGAATGTTGTTTACATATATCTTGAATAACGTTCCAACCGGAGAATTAGAATTACTTCAGATGACCGGTGGAACGCAGGTCCTTCCCTTGTGAACGCGCATAGTGAATGCATGGTCAACTCTTGGCAGTGGTGACTATTTCCTGTGTCATTCGACCCCCCCTTCACATTAGTCATCAGACAAAGTTCTATTGACTGATGACATCTAGTGGAAGGCGTAGGAAGTGAAAAGTCATCCATATCTCGCTGTAATTTCAGTGAGAGCTTGGTTGAAAATCTGCCACCCCCAGAAAAAAAACAGGAAGTGGAATTTCTCAGGTTTTTGCCTGCTATATGAGCTCTGTTATACTCACAGACATAATTCAAACAGTTTTAGAAACTTCAGAGTGTTCTATTCAATACTACTAATAATATGCAAATATTAGCAAATATGGCTGAGGAGCAGGCCGTTGAATATTGGCACCTCTGTGCGCCTTTCATCCAAGCTACTCAATACTGCCCCTGCAGCCATAAGAAGTTTTAACAAAAACTCCGGGGAGGGGCCAGCTGAGCATGAGAATATATCATCTGCATATAAATGGATGAGAGAGCATCCTACTGCCTGAGCTATGTTGTTGATGTAAATTGAAAAGAGCATGGGACCTAGAATGAGACTTGGGGCACTCCCTTCGTGACAGGCAGTGGCTGAGACAGCCGATTTTCTGACTTTATACACTGCACTCTTTAGTTAGAAGGTAGTTAGAAAACCAGGCCAAAGACCCCTCAAGAGACTGGACCGTGGAGGCGCACTGGAGGTCTCGTTAGCTGGCCCACAAGACTGGAATGGTCCACCATATCAAAAGCTTTGGCAAAGTAAATAAAAATAGCAGGACAACATTGCTTAGAATCAAGGGCAATGATGACATCATTGAGGACCTTTTAAGGTTCCCTGACACATCCATAACCTGAACGGAAACAAGATTACATACCAGAGAGAATACTATAGACATCAATTGACATATTTAGGCAGCCATATTCTGTGAGTGTTTTCGTGGGTGATTGTTCCTGTCTTTGTGTTTGCACCAGATAGGGCGGTTTCGGTTTTCACATTACGTTTATAGTTTTTTTTTGTAAGTTCGTGTTTCGTTATTTAATAAACATGGATTGCAATAGCCACGCTGCATTTTGGTCCGATCCTTGCTACACCTCCTCGTCCGCAGAGGAGATAGAAGAAAGCCATTACAGGAAGGGCTCATTGAGATTTAAAATCTATTTTTCAAGAGTGTCCTGGCCAAGATTCATTACAAAAATTACAGACAAACAACATGAAAAACTACAAGTAATCTAATAAAAACCATAGAATTCACAAGAGTATAAAACAGCAAATTAAAAACATTGACAGGTCAGGGAATCAGTCTCAAGATCATTCATCAGTGATTTAAAAATACCAATCGGGACAAGTTCTTCCAGTTTAAAAGTATTTTGTAAGGCATTCCAAGACGATGGCGAGAGTACATAAAAGCCCTTTTACCAAATTTAGTTTGGACATTTGGAACAGTTAGCAGGAAAAAGTCCAGCGAACGAAGAGAGTACCCACCACATTTCTGAACAATAAAAATGCACAAATAAAAAGATAGTAAATCCAACATGGCTTTGTAAATAAAAGTATACCAGTGCCTGAGCCTACGAGTGACTAGAGAAGGCCAGCCAACCCTGGTCTACAAAGTGCAGTGGTGTGTAAGGGTTTTGCAGTTTAAAATAAATCTCAAAGTGCGATGGTAAAGAGTGTCAATTTATCTCAAACACTGAGCGGAAGCATACGTATATAAAATATCCCCATAGTCTAGTAAAGGCATAAATGTAGCTGACACTAGCCTCCTTCTGGCTTCAATAGAAAAACAGGTCTTATTCCTAATATAAAATCCCAATTTCAGCTTCAATTTTTTTGTAAATTGTTGAATATGCAATTTAAAAGAGAGGTTGTCATCAATTAAAATTCCAAGATATTTATATGAGGTTACAACCTCAATCTCCTTACCCTGACAGGTAGTAATAGGTGAAAGGTTCAGAGGTCTATTTCTTGCTTTAGAAAACACCATTAGTTTAGTTTTGTCAGTATTGAGGATATGTTTATCAGATCAATGCAGATGAAGGGCATTAGATATAGAGATGAACTGGTTTTACAGTATTTACATGATGCATAGGAGGTGTAGTGTACTGTTTTTTAAATTCTATTTCTGTATATATGAATTACAAATCAGCCTTTAACTAGTTAAATCCTGTTTCTGTATATATGAATTACACATCAGCCTTTAACTAGTTAAATTCTATTTCTGTATATATGAATTACAAATCAGCCTTTAACTAGTTAAATCCTGTTTCTAGTCCATTAGTTACAATGTGTAACCAGGACCAAGATTGGTAAACACTGTTGAAGTGTATAATTGTAATACATACATGCAGACACATCATAATTCAAAGACTGGAATATAATACTCCTGAATTTGGATATGACTGAAAAACTATCTCAAACACATTCATACCTGAACAGCACTTTTATTTGCCAAGGTAGAGTAAATGATCAGTGAATATTTGCACCGAGCTGTCTGTCTAAACTACTGGCACACAGCTCAGACACCCATGCATACCCCACAAGACATGCCACCAGAGGTCTCTTCACAGTCCAAGTCCAGAACAGACTACGGGAGGTGCACAGTACTATATAGAGCCATGGATACATGGAACTCTAGATTTAAAAAAAACACCTTATGGAAAAGCAGGGACTGTGAAGCAACACAAACATTGGCACAGACACTTACTTACTCACACACACATACAACAACAAACGCACTATACATACACATGGATATAGTAATGTAGATTAGTGGGAGTGGGTATCATTTGTGGAACGTTCCAACAGCAATCTGTTCCAAAAACTTTGAAGTACAAGGTTGCCAACAAACAATGCATACAAAGTAGCATGATCAATTCACATAGCTAACTAGCTGCCGAATAGCCATCAACTCACCATGTATCTTATTCTTAATGTTTGTTCATAGGCTACCAGAGTGAGGACAGCCATTTTTTAGAATAAGTGCGTGGAAAAACTTGATGAAATAGTCCACCCTGGTAGTGGTGGAGTAGGGGCCCGAGGGCACACAGTGTGTTGTGAAATCTGTGAATGTACTGTACTGTTTAAATTTTTTATAAACTGCTGTAATTTTGCTGGACCCCAAGAAGAGTAGTGGGGATCCATAATAAATACAAAAATACAAATCCATTAAATGTACAGGCTACAATGTGGGTGTATCATGCATGGTAATAACTACATGTACACAAGTCGGAAGTTTACATACACTTAGGTTGGAGTCATTAAAACTCCTTTTTCAACCACTCCACAATTTCTTGTAAACAAACTATAGTTTTGGCAAGTCTTTTAGGGCATCTACTTTGTGCAGACAGAAGTAATGTTTCCAACAATTGTTTACAGACAGACTATTTCACTTATAATTCACTGTATCACAATTCCAGTGGGTCAGAGGTTTACATACACTAAGGTGACTGTCCCTTACACAGCTTGGAAAATTCCAGAAAATGATGGCATGGCTTTCGAAGCTTCTGATAGGCTAATTGACATCATTTGAGTCAATTGGAGGTGTACCTGTGGATGTATTTCAAGGCCTACCTTCAAACTCAATAACTCTTTGCTTGATATCCATGGGAAAATCAAAAGAAATCAGCCAAGACCTCAGAATTTTTTTTGTAGATCTCCACAAGTCTGGTTCATCCTAGGGAGCAATTTCCAAACGCCTGAAGGTACCACGTTCATCTGTACAAACAATAGTATAAACACCATGGGACCATGCAGCCATCGTACCGCTCAGGAAAGAGACACGTTCTGTCTCCTAGAGATGAATGTACTTTGTAGCAAAAAGTGCAAATCAATCCCAAAACAACAGCAAAGGACCTTGTGAAGTTGCTGGAGGAAACAGGTACAAAATAATCTATAGCCACAGTAAAACAAGTCCGATATCGACATAACCTGAAAGGCCGCTCAGCAAGGAAGAAACCTGTTCCAAAACCGCCATAAAAAAAGCCAGACAAGGGTTTGCAACGCACATGGGGACAAAGATCGTACTTTTTGGAGAAATGTCCTCTGGTCTGATGAAACAAAAGTAGAACTGTTTGGCCATAATGACCATCGTTGTGTTTGGAGGGAAAAGGGGAAGGATTGCAAGCTGAAGAACACCATCCCAACCGTGAAGCACGGGGGTGGCCGCATCATGTTGTGGGGGTGCTTTACTGCAGGAGAGACTGGTGCACTTCACAAAATAGATGGCTTCATGAGGGAGGGAAATTTTGTGGATATATTGAAGCAACATCTCAAGACATCAGTCAGGAAGTTAAAGCTTGGTTGCAAATGGGTCTTCCAAATGGACAATGACCCCAAGCATACTTCCAAAGTTGTGTCAAAATGACTTAAGGACAACAAAGTCAAGGTATTGGAGTGGCCATCACAAAGCCCTGACCTCAATCCTATAGAAAATGTGTGGGCAGAACTGAAAAAGCGTGTGCGAGCAAGGAGGCCTACAACCCTGACTCAGTTACACCAGCTCTGTCAGGAGGAATGGGCCAAAATTCACCCAACTTATTGTGGGAAGCTTGTGGAAGGCTACCCGAAATGTTTGACCCAAGTTAAACCATTTAAAGGCAATGCTACCAAATACTAATTGAGTGTATGTAAACTTCTGACCCGCTGGGAATGTGATGAAACAAATAAAAGCTGAAATAAATCATTCTCTCTACTATTATTCTGACATTTCATATTCTTAATATTATGTGGTGATCCTAACTGACCTAAAAACAGGGAAAACTGTATATACAACTTGCATCCTTGGCACAAAATTATATTATATTCTACTCAATCAATAGGCTTCATTAATGTCATTCAGACTGTTTTGAAGTTGATACAACTGGCTATGATAGCTGAGGTTCATTGCTAAGTTCTGAACAAATATGTATACCAAATGTGTCACGTTCTGACCTTAGTTTCTTTGTTTTGTCTTTTGTTTTAGTATGGTCAGGGCGTGAGTTGGGAGGGTTGTCTATGTTAGTTTGTCTATGATGTTCTATTTCTGTGTTTGGCCTGGTATGGTTCTCAATCAGAGTCCGCTGTCAATCGTTGTCCCTGATTGAGAACCATATTTAGGTAGCCTGTTTTCCATTGTGTTTTGTGGGTGGTTATTTTCTGGTTATTTTCTGTCTTTGTGTATGTCGCCAGACAGGACTGTTTCGGTTTTTTCACGTTTATTGTTTTGTTCCAGTGTTCTGTTCAGTTTGATTCATTAAATATTACATCATGAACAACGCTGCAAATTGGTCCTCCGATCCTTCTCGCTACTCCTCCTCAGAAGAGGAGGACAAGATCCGTTACAAAACTTTTGGGTACTGTCGTGTCGTTGGCTATGCCGGATTAAGTGATATGACATGCTATTCTATAAAATCCTTTCTCCGTAATTAATATTACCTGATTGAGCTAATCATGTAAATGTAATTAACTAGAGAGTCGGGGCACCACAAAATAATATTTATAGAGCTGTTATCTTCCGAATAAACTCTTAAAGACCTAGTAATATTTTACATCAATAGCAGTCAATATTAATCGTCACCTTAATTCAGTCTTAAACCCGATTCTTGGTTATCTTCACGAACCCTGGCTAACAAGTTGAATCAGCAATACAAAATTGGGTTTAATTATTTATTTACTAAATACCTAACTAATCACACAGAATTACATATACAAAGAATGAATCATACCTTGATTACAAATTACATCATAAAGGAAATGACATTAGTGGACGGAACAGATGTGACAGCTGGTTACACAAAAGAAAAGGGGGCTGGGTTTGAGTGAAAGAGCGGGAAGACTGAGGAACAAAAGGAGAAGCTGTGCTGTCGTAAATAAGGTATCTTATGCATTCTAAATTACCGCCCATTTGGAAAAGGAAAATGCTATAAATATTCACTTTGAGCTGCGCTTCGTTAGGTTGGTGGTAGATGGAAGGCCGTGTTGCCCAACCGAGTCCTTTGTCCTTTGAAGAATGTCTCTGGTGGTCAATTGGATACGTTGTGGTAACGTCGTTGTGTGGTAGATGGGATACTCTGTCTGTTCTTTCCTAGACCACGTTTGCAGCTGCTGTTGCTAACTCAACGGCTAGGAGGTATCACTTCTGTAGTGAATAAGAGTTCAAAGTTCATACCATTCGCAACCAAAACTCACTAAGAGGTTGGCATAGTTCTGTAGTTGACATGTTAGTCCTTTTAACGCAGAGGCTGCAGACCTCGCATACTTGGAACAGGAGGTTTCATTTTCATCAAGGCTTTACATAAGAAGGGAGAGGAGGGTGTGTTTGAAAAGCTGTATAACCATGTCCCTTCACAGGGGCGGGCCACTGATTGAGCAGAAAACCAAAATCTCTCATTTGGAAGCTAAAATTACATTTCATCTCTTCACCAATAATTGTATATTCAAACATTAAAATTGAACAACAATTCCATGTGAATCCTATAACTCTGATGTGTAGCCTTTCCACTGTAGAGTTGATGTCATCCTATCATCGATGAGAATGTCTCAGATGACAACCGAGCTGACCACCGCATATGTTCAATTGATCGGATTACCAGAATATAGTTCATTTCCCCCCACCTTCTGATGTTCCCAGAATCTCTATGTTAACCAAGGGGTTTTCAAATGTCACATCAGTAGGGTAGAGAGAGGAAAAAGGGGGGAAGAGGTATTTATGATGTCATGACAGTACAAACACAGATCGGCTAGGTAGCTCGATACATAGGCATACAGGTATTTGTATCCCCCACTGCACAATAAGCAGGGACATATGTAATAAATATGTTATTTAATCTATCTGCATTGCATAGCAAATATCAGCAAGGCAAGCTTAAAAAATTGTACATAGAATTTGCAGTAAATGCTTTAGCTAGCTAGATTCTTTACACCCACTGTTTCACAAGACGACAGTCTGGTTTGCTGGTTGTTTTCACGCATCCCTAAAACCTTAAACAACCAGAATTACAATTTCATACTCATGTCACAACACCCATAAATCTAGCCAGCTAGCTTGCTAAATCACGATTTTCGTAAATTAACTTTATGATTAAAAAAAATGCAGTTTGTCTCTACATGAACTAACTTATTCCTGTCAAATGTAATTTGTTTTGCATGATTCGATATGACGTTATAATCACTAACATTTGCTTCCATCCTAGTATTTTTGTCAGCCATGTTTGCTGAAGAAAGTCTAACAGTCACTAGCGCATGCAGCAGCCTCTGCAGCAGCAGCCTCTGCAGCAGCAGCCTCCCCCTCTCTGTCTCTTCAGACTTTAGACTCTACTGTACTCTACTATATACCTGTCTCTCTCTCTCTGTCCCTCCAGACTACAGACTCTACTATATACCTGTCTCTCTCTGTCCCTCCAGACTATAGACTCTACTGTACTCTACTATATACCTGTCTCTCTCTGTCCCTCCAGACTATAGACTCTACTGTACTCTACTATACACCTGTCTCTCTCTGTCTCTCCAGACTATAGACTCTACTATATACCTGTCTCTCTCTGTCCCTCCAGACTATAGACTCTACTATATACCTGTCTCTCTCTGTCCCTCCAGACTATAGACTCTACTGTACTCTACTATATACCTGTCTCTCTCTATCCCTCCAGACTATAGACTCTACTGTACTCTACTATACACCTGTCTCTCTCTGTCTCTCCAGACTATAGACTCTACTGTATACCTGTCTCTCTCTGTCCCTCCAGACTATAGACTCTACTGTATACCTGTCTCTCTCTCTGTCTATCCAGACTATAGACGCTACTATATACCTGTCTCTCTCTGTCCCTCCAGACTATAGACTCTACTATATGCCTGTCTCTCTCTCTGTCTCTCCAGGCTATAGACTCTACTATATGCCCGTCTCTCTCTCTGTCTCTCCAGACTATAGACTCAACTATATACCTGTTTCTCTCTCTGTCCCTCCAGAAAATAGACTCTACTATATGCCTGTCTCTCTCTCTCTGTCTCTCCAGACTATAGACTCTACTATATGCCTGTTTCTCTCTCTGTCCCTCCAGACTATAGACTCTACTGTACTGTTACGTTCCCCAGTTTCTGTGTTGTGGGTTTGTATGTGTGTGTTTTTCAGAAAATGGCTTCCTGGATTCTAAGCAGCTGATAGGTCAGCCCAATTGCAGATTGGAGCTCTGACCCCTCTCTCTCATCAGGGGATACAGCTGTCTCTGCAATTACCATCTCCTTCTCCAGCTTGATATTATCCAGTGTTCCTTTGTCAGAAGAGAGATTCTTTTTATGTCCCGTGTTGATTGTTGTGGCGGTCAGTAAAAATTATTTTGTAGCCGCTCCTTCGGCGGTATGTGTATCCCAAAAGTACTTCGTGTTTTTGGTTATTGAAATTGTTCATTAAGTATTGGTAATTATTCTGTTTCATTTGTTCCCAGGGGGGGGGGGGGAGTGGAACACACCTTGGGAGTGTTAAGGCAAGAGGCCTCCGTGGATACATAACCCATAGTATTTAATCTGTCTATGCACACTAGGTAAGACCTGGGCGGACCACCTCCTGTACTGGTTAGCGCGCCAGGTGGTGCTAGTTAGGTAAGTAGTGGGTAGGCAGGTAAGGTAGGAGAGGGTAGGTTAGGTAAGTAGTAGGAAGGCAGGTAAGGTAGGAGAGGGGACTCTTTAACTTGTAATTTCTTCGCTTATATTATTCATATCGCAGAGCCATTTCCAATGCTAGTTATAGCCTAATGTTAGCTAGCTAACATTGAACCTAGTTGGTTAGTTTTAGCTACCAGCAGATTCATGCAAGAAAGTAACGTTATGAGTTGGGATTATAGTTCATTGTTTAGCTAGCTAGCTACATGTCTAAAGAAAAGACTCCACTATGTAATGCAGTGTAGTAACATTATGAGTTGGGATTATGGTTCATTGTGTAGCTAGCTAGCTACATGTCTAAACAGAAGACTCCACTATGTAATGCAGTGTAGTAACATTATGAGTTGGGATTATGGTTCATTGTTTAGCTAGCTAGCTACATGTCTAAAGAAAAGACTCCACTATGTAATGCAGTGTAGTAACATTATGAGTTGGGATTATGGTTCATTGTTTAGCTAGCTAGCTACATGTCTAAAGAAAAGACTCCACTATGTAATGCAGTGTAGTAACATTATGAGTTGGGATTATGGTTCATTGTTTAGCTAGCTAGCTACATGTCTAAACAGAAGACTCCACTATGTAATGCAGTGTAGTAACCTTATGAGTTGGGATTATGGTTCATTGTTTAGCTAGCTAGCTACATGTCTAAAGAAAAGACCACTAAAATCAAATCAAATCCAAATCCAATTTTATTTGTCACATACACATGGTTAGCAGATGTTAATGCGAGTGTCGCGAAATGCTTGTGCTTCTAGTTCCGACAATGCAGTAATAACCAACAAGTAATCTAGCTAACAATTCCAAAACTACTACCTTATAGACACCAGTGTAAGGGGATAAAGAATATGTACATAAAGATATATGAATGAGTTTAATAACACGTAAAAAAAATCAAAAAACTGCATAGTTTCCTAGGAACGCGAAGCGAGGTGGCCATCTCTGTCGGCGCCGGAATTAACTGTAATGTAATGCAGTGTAGTAAAATTATGAGTTGTGATTATAGTTCATTGTTTAGCTCGCTAGCTACATGTCTAAACAGAAGACTCCACTATGTAATGCAGTGTAGTAACATTATGAGTTGTGATTATAGTTCATTGTTTAGCTCGCTAGCTACATGTCTAAACAGAAGACTCCAATATGTAATGCAGTGTAGTAACATTATGAGTTGTGATTATAGTTCATTGTTTAGCTAGCTAGCTACATGTCTAAACAGAAGACTCCAATATGTAATGCAGTGTAGTAACATTATGAGTTGTGATTATAGTTCATTGTTTAGCTAACTAGCTACATGTCTAAAGAAAAGACTCCACTATGTAATGCAGGGTAGTAACGTTATGAGTTGGGATTATAGTTCATTGTTTAGCTAGCTAGCTACATGTCTAAAGAAAAGACTCCACTATGTAATGCAGGGTACTAAAATTATGAGTTGGGATTATGGTTCATTGTTTAGCTAGCTAGCTACATGTCTAAAGAAAAGACTCCACTATGTAATGCAGTGTAGTAACATTATGAGTTGGGATTATGGTTCATTGTTTAGCTAGCTAGCTACATGTCTAAACAGAAGACTCCACTATGTAATGCAGTGTAGTAACATTATGAGTTGGGATTATGGTTCATTGTTTAGCTAGCTAGCTACATGTCTAAAGAAAAGACCACTAAAATCAAATCAAATCCAAATCCAATTTTATTTGTCACATACACATGGTTAGCAGATGTTAATGCGAGTGTCGCGAAATGCTTGTGCTTCTAGTTCCGACAATGCAGTAATAACCAACAAGTAATCTAGCTAACAATTCCAAAACTACTACCTTATAGACACCAGTGTAAGGGGATAAAGAATATGTACATAAAGATATATGAATGAGTTTAATAACACGTAAAAAAAATCAAAAAACTGCATAGTTTCCTAGGAACGCGAAGCGAGGTGGCCATCTCTGTCGGCGCCGGAATTAACTGTAATGTAATGCAGTGTAGTAAAATTATGAGTTGTGATTATAGTTCATTGTTTAGCTCGCTAGCTACATGTCTAAACAGAAGACTCCACTATGTAATGCAGTGTAGTAACATTATGAGTTGTGATTATAGTTCATTGTTTAGCTCGCTAGCTACATGTCTAAACAGAAGACTCCAATATGTAATGCAGTGTAGTAACATTATGAGTTGTGATTATAGTTCATTGTTTAGCTAACTAGCTACATGTCTAAAGAAAAGACTCCACTATGTAATGCAGGGTAGTAACGTTATGAGTTGGGATTATAGTTCATTGTTTAGCTAGCTAGCTACATGTCTAAAGAAAAGACTCCACTATGTAATGCAGGGTACTAACGTTATGAGTTGGGATTATAGTTCATTGTTTAGCTAGCTACATGTATAAACAAAGGTCTCCACTATGCCAGTAACCATTTCACTGTACTGTTTACACCTTCTGTATCCTCTGCATGATTCGATATAGTGTTTGTTTACCAGAGACGGGAATGTGAAGAGCAACATGTATCAAAGTCAAATTAGGATATAAAACTACGATTCTCTGGTAGAATGCTCTGATTTTCACACTCACAACTATAAGCTATTTTCTGCAATTAGCTCGCCATTTACTTGTAAATAATGATCTTGTTGTGAGTTTATTTTGTGTAATAATGAATCTAGATTAGCTAAAGTGAAGTTGTCAGCTATATGATATCATTATTTGAACTGGATAGCCAGCTAGCTAACAAGCTAAAAACGAATCAAAACATTGTTCAGAAAGTTAATTTTAGTTGGCTGGTTTGCTAGATTGACATTTACTAAATTCGTTTTTTAAACTGATGGGTTTATTGGTGTTAATAAAATACACCAATTATGCTATTTTGGACCACCATGCATCCTGTTGTTTTTGCGTTTCTACTTTTTCATAGCGACAACTGTCTACAGACACGTCGATAGGCGTAGTGTAGTAAAGCAGCCTTTAGTATTAACATTTTAGTTTTTTTTTGTGCACTCTGTTTAGCACATGGCCTCACATGTGAATCCTTAAAGAGATGAGTGGGGCTAAGGCTTAAGAGGGTGTGAACAATGCTGAATGGGTGTAGACAAAGGAAAGACAATATGAAAATGTATGCACTCACTACTGTAAGTAACTCTGGATAAGAGCCTCTGCTAAATGACTAACATGTAAAGAACAGCTCTCCAAAACATTCAAGGGACATTTTCTCAAAAGTGAGGTTACAAGTTTATCAACTTTTAAAGCAGAATGACTTTGCCATAGTTAACCAACTGTAGTTTAAGATATACAATTATCTTATCTCTGTGTCTTTACTTTTATAGGTGAACAGATGATCTCTGCATGTGTGGTTCCCACCGTGAAGCATGGAGGAGGAGGTGTGAGGGTGTGGGGGTGCTTTGCTGGTGACCCTGTATGTGATTTAACCTGTTGCGATGAGCAAACCCGTATCCAGGAGCGTAATCATAGCCTCAAATGCATTAGCATAACGCAACGGACATAAATACCCCTATAAACTTTTCCTATTCATGAAAATCGCAAATGAAATGAAATAAATATAATCAAACACAAGCTTAGCCTTTTGTTAACAACACTGTCATCTCAGATTTTAAAAATATGCGTTACAGCCAATGCTAGACAAGCATTTGTGTGCTAGGTTAGGTTTGTGTGCTGTGCTATGCTAGGCTCTGCTGGCAGCAGGCAACATTTTCACGAAAATAAGAAAAGCAACCAAATTAAATCATTTACCTTTGAAGAACTTCAGATGCTTTCACTCAGGAGACTCCCAGTTAGATAGCAAATGTTCCTTTTTTCCGAAAATATTATTTTTGTAGGCGAAATAGCTCCCGTTTGTTCATTATGCTTGGCAGAGAAATTTACCCTAAAATGCTACAACTATAACGCCAAACTTTTTTCAAAATTTGCTCCATAATATCGACAGAAACACGGCAAACGTTGTTTAGGATCCATCCTCAAGGTGTTTTTAACAAATATATTCGATAATATATCCATCGAGGCAGTTGGTTTCTCATAAGAAGCGATAGGAAAAATGGCTACCTCAGTATTTTACGCGAGGTTTTCTGCGGGAGACACCATGTGACCACATGCCATATATGGTCCCTTACAGCCATTATTCAAGGGAAATGCCTAAAAATACGTCACGTAGACACCTTGGGGAAAACGTGGAAAACGTAAGCTCATTCGTAGCTCATTCACAGCCATATAAGGAGTCATTGGCATGAGGCGGTTTCGAAAAAGGTGTCACTTCCTGGTTGGATTTTTTCTGGGTTTCGCCTGTAACATCAGTTCTGTGGCACTCACAGACAATATCTTTGCAGTTTTGGAAACGTCAGAGTGTCTTCTTTCCAAAGCTGTCAATTGTATGCATAGTCGAGCATCTTTTCGTGACAAAATATCTTGTTTAAATGGGAACGTTTTTCATCCAAAAATTTAAATAGCGCCCCCTAAATCCAACTGGTTATTTAGAATTCAAGGCACAACCAGCATGTCTACCACAGCATTCTGCAGAGATACACCATCCCATCTGGTTTGCTCTTAGTGGAACTATCATTTGTTTTTCAACAGGACAATGACCCAACACACCTCCAGGCTGTTTAAGGGCTATTTGACCAAGAAGGAGAGTGATGGAGTGCTGCATCAGATGATCTGGCCTCCACAATCACCCAACCTCAACCCAGTTGAGATGGTTTGGGATGAGTTGGACTGCAGAGGGAATCACAGACAGTGTCACCAGCAAAGCACCCCCACACCAGCACACCTCCTCTTCCATGCTTCACGGTGGGAACCACACATGCGGAGATCACCTGTTCACCTACTCTGCGTCTCAAAAGACATAGCGGTTAGAACCAAAAATCTCAAATTTGGACTCATCAGACCAGATTGAAGGAAATGCAGCCAACTAGTGCTCAGCATATGTGAGAACTCCTTCAAGACTGTTGGAAAAGCATTCCTCATGAAGCTGGAAAAGGGTGGCTACTTTGAAGAATTTGAAATATATTTTTAATTCTTTGGTTATTACACTTTTTTGGTTACTACATGATTCTATGTGTTATTTCATAGTTTTGATGTCTTCACTATTATTCAACAATGTAGAAAAGAGAAAAAAAGAGAAAAAATAAAGAAAAGCCCTTGAATGAGTAGGTGTGTCCAAACTTTTGACTGGTACTGCATTGGCTGTCTTTTCCAGACTTTCCACTTTGGTTAAATAGGTATCCACGTTAGCAGTGAGCACTTCCAATGATTCAATTACCAGTTTTAATTGTAAATCGAAGGCAGAGGTAATCCCTCACAAATATTCTCTCGTATAGTAGCTTTCAACTCTTTCTGTTGGTGTTGAGAGCCGCCATGTTCCCACTGTTGAATTGTGGACAGAGAAATTCTAGCTGCTGGAGCGTAAAAGACCTGCTAGTTATTTCTTGTCCCACATCTTAATATGATGTTTAGTATTGACAGGTTGCAAAAGAAAGCCATGAAAAGTCCACTCGCTTCAATGCATGCCACCGGAACCATTTTTTATATCTCTAATATATTCTGTACCGTGACGAGCTAAGTGAAAGGGTGTGTTCTGTTGTTCTACGGGTGTCTTCTGTTGTTGTACGGGTGTGTTCTGTTGTTCTACGGAAGTTTTCTGTTGTTCTACGGGTGTGTTCTGTTGTTATACGGCTGTGTTCTGTTGTTCTAAGGGTGTGTTCTGTTGTTATACGGCTGTGTTGTGTTCTATTGTTCTAGGTGCTGCTGCCTAACACGTTCTGCACCAACGCATTCTTCAAGAACAACTACTGGATGACTCAGCTGCAGAAGAGTGGGTAGAACAGAAAACATGGGAGGCTAATTGTTTACAGCCAGTAGAGTTTTACAGCTCATCACTACAGCAGAGTTGCATGTGTTGCAGAAATCCCACCAGTCAGTCAGCCACATCATCGCATGCCATATTGCCACATTATACAAGCTATTTTAATTACTGACATTTCATATGCTTTGTGCCAGTTACTCAACATATTCAGAGAGCAGGGGTTTTCTGGGCGTGCCGCCTAAGACCCTTTTTGATCCAGAAAAAACTATTGTTTTATTAGATGAATGAATGTAGTGGATGTTTGTATGTAATGAAGCTCTATTGGTTCCAGATTCTCTCAAGAAAATCACCAGGGATGTTCATTTAATACTGTATATACCATTTATAATAACACACGCAAGTGACTATAATGACCTTACCTGGGTCCCATTGAACCCTGTTTCCCAGATCAAAAGTAGTGCACTACATAGCATATAGGGTGCCATTTGGGATGCTGCTCTTCTTTTAGTACTGATGATTCTACTGACACTACTGAAGAGGTTGTAATGAAATGAACAGTGGTGGTTGGAACATACTGGCCATTTATTATATTATACACCATAGTGCAGTGGTGTGGTTTCAGTCTGAGGTTACATCTCAAATGGCACCCGATTCCCTATACAGTACCAACATTTGGTAGTAGTAGTGCACTGTATAGGGTGCCATTTGGGACTCACACAAGGGGTTTTCCTAAGTTGATGTGCAGGGTGACATCCCTATAGGTCCGAGTCTCTACGATGCTCTGGGCTGGCTGTGATTGGCTGGTTCCAGCAGTTTGTCTGGTGTCATAGGGGGCTGGGTGTTTCTGGAAAACGTGGATACGCCTCTCTTTGTCTGTTAGGGGAGGAGCTGACCTCTTGTACTGGAACGACCTCTGCCTCAGGAACTCCCTTCAGGGAGTGACATCACACTTATGTTTCATGGTCCTTTAAAACAAATCTGTGGCACCTATACGTCTCAGCTAGGGCCTCTATTTATTTTTCACTAACATTTCCTGTTACTAAATACAACTACAAGACAGTGATATAGATTAGTATCTATACAGTTATTTACTACATTTGTCAAATCTGAGATTCTGTTGTGACTAATGTTAGTGTGTATGGTAATAAAGATTGAGGTAACATACATGAACTGGTACTTGTAGAGTCAGGAGTAATAAGGTTAGGTAAGGGTTAGAGTCAGGATTGTTAGGGTTAGGGAGTGTTAGGGTTAGAGTCAGGAGTGTTAGGATTAGGGAGTGTTAGGGTTAGGGAGTGTTAAGGTAGAGTCAGGAGTATTGGGGTTAGGTAAGGGTTAGAGTCAGGATTGTTAGGGTTAGGGTTAGAGTCAGGAGTGTTAGGGTTAGGGAGTGTTAGGGTTAGGGAGTGTTAGGGTAGAGTCAGGAGTATTGGGGTTAGGTAAGGGTTAGAGTAAGGAGTGTTAGAGTTAGGGTTAGGGTTAAGGTTAGGGTTAGAGTCAGGAGTGTTAGGGTTAGGTAAGTCTCATGGACTAACAATCACCGCTATAGCTCAGCCAGCTTTCACCACAGATATGGGGGGAAGTGTTACATATGTGGATGCAGTGCATTGAGACGCAGGCAAATGCAAAAAAAAACGGATTGTTTTTATTTTGCTAATTCTATTTCTTGGGGGGGTTAAAATATGCATAGCCAACCAAGAGAAATAGGTGAAGTGTTAATTGGTTAAGTGAGTGTCGTCATGGTAACTTCCATAAAGTGGTACTTGTTGTAGTGTCAGGAGGGTTAGGAGTTAGGCTAGGGGGGAAGTGTTAGCTTTAGGTAACTTTCATAAAGTGGTACTTGTTGTAGTGTCAGGAGTGTTAGGGGTTAGGCTAGGGGGGAAGTGTTAGCTTTAGGTAACATACATAAAGTGGTACTTGTTGTAGTGTCAGGAGGGTTAGGCTAGGGGGAAGTGTTAGTTTTAGGTAACTTCCATAAAGTGGTACTTGTTGTAGTGTCAGGAGTGTTAGGGGTTAGGCTAGGGGGGAAGTGTTAGCTTTAGGTAACATACATAAAGTGGTACTTGTTGTAGTGTCAGGAGGGTTAGGGGTTAGGCTAGGGGGGAAGTGTTAGCTTTAGGTAACTTTCATAAAGTGGTACTTGTTGTAGTCTCAGGAGGGTTAAGCTAGGGGGGACGTGTTAGCTTTAGGTAACTTCCATAAAGTGGTACTTGTTGTAGTGTCAGGAGGGTTAGGCTAGGGGGAAGTGTTAGTTTTAGGTAACTTCCATAAAGTGGTACTTGTTGTAGTGTCAGGAGGGTTAGGGGTTAGGCTAGGGGGGAAGTGTTAGCTTTGGTAACATACATAAAGTGGTACTTGTTGTAGTGTCAGGAGGGTTAGGGGTTAGGCTAGGGGGGAGTGTTAGCTTTAGGTAACTTCCATAAAGTGGTACTTTTTGTAGTGTCAGGAGGGTTAGGGGTTAGGCTAGGGGGGAAGTGTTAGCTTTAGGTAACTTCCATAAAGTGGTACTTGTTGTAGTGTCAGGAGGGTTAGGCTAGGGGGGAAGTGTTAGCTTTAGGTAACATACATAAAGTGGTACTTGTTGTAGTGTCAGGAGGGTTAGGCTAGGGGGGAAGTGTTAGCTTTAGGTAACTTCCGTAAAGTGGTACTTGTTGTAGTGTCAGGAGGGTTAGGCTAGGGGGGAAGTGTTAGTATTAGGTAACTTCCATAAAGTGGTACTTGTTGTAGTGTCGGGAGGGTTAGGCTAGGGGGGAAGTGTTAGTTTTAGATACCATACATAAAGTGGTACTTGTTGTAGTGTCAGGAGGGTTAGGGGTTAGGCTAGGGGGGAAGTGTTAGCTTTAGGTAACTTCCATAAAGTGGTACTTGTTGTAGTGTCAAGAGGGTTAGGCTAGGGCGGAAGTGTTAGCTTTAGGTAACTTCCATAAAGTGGTACTTGTTGTAGTGTCAGGAGGGTTAGGCTAGGGGGAAGTGTTAGCTTTAGGTAACATACATAAAGTGGTACTTGTTGTAGTGTCAGGAGGGTTAGGCTAGGGGGGAAGTGTTAGCTTTAGGTAACATACATAAAGTGGTACTTGTTGTAGTGTCAGGAGGGTTAGGGGTTAGGCTAGGGGGGAAGTGTTAGCTTTAGGTAATATACATAAAGTGGTACTTGTTGTAGTGTCAGGAGGGTTAGGCAAGGGGGGAAGTGTTAGCTTTAGGTAACATACATAAAGTGGTACTTGTTGTAGTGTCAGGAGGGCTAGGGGTTAGGCTAGGGGGGAAGTGTTAGCTTTAGGTAACATATATAAAGTGTTACTTGTTGTAGTGTCAGGAGGGTTAGGGGTTAGGTTAGGGGGGAAGTGTTAGTTTTAGGTAACATACATAAAGTGGTACTTGTTGTAGTGTCAGGAGGGGTAGGGGTTAGGCTAGGGGGGAAGTGTTAGCTTTAGGTAACATACATAAAGTGGTACTTGTTGTAGTGTCAGGAGGGTTAGGCTAGGGGGGAAGTGTTAGCTTTAGGTAACATGCATAAAGTGGTACTTGTTGTAGTGTCAGGAGGGTTAGGCTAGGGGGAAGTGTTCGTTTTAGGTAACTTCCATAAAGTGGTACTTGTTGTAGTGTCAGGAGTGTTAGGGGTTAGGCTAGGGGGGAAGTGTTAGCTTTAGGTAACATACATAAAGTGGTACTTGTTGTAGTGTCAGGAGGGTTAGGGGTTAGGCTAGGGGGGAAGTGTTAGCTTTAGGTAACTTTCATAAAGTGGTACTTGTTGTAGTCTCAGGAGGGTTAGGCTAGGGGGGACGTGTTAGCTTTAGGTAACTTCCATAAAGTGGTACTTGTTGTAGTGTCAGGAGGGTTAGGCTAGGGGGAAGTGTTAGTTTTAGGTAACTTCCATGAAGTGGTACTTGTTGTAGTGTCAGGAGGGTTAGGGGTTAGGCTAGGGGGGAAGTGTTAGCTTTAGGTAACTTCCATAAAGTGGTACTTGTTGTAGTGTCAGGAGGGTTAGGCTAGGGGGGAAGTGTTAGCTTTAGGTAACATACATAAAGTGGTACTTGTTGTAGTGTCAGGAGGGTTAGGCTAGGGGGGAAGTGTTAGCTTTAGGTAACTTCCGTAAAGTGGTACTTGTTGTAGTGTCAGGAGGGTTAGGCTAGGGGGGAAGTGTTAGTATTAGGTAACTTCCATAAAGTGGTACTTGTTGTAGTGTCGGGAGGGTTAGGCTAGGGGGGAAGTGTTAGTTTTAGATACCATACATAAAGTGGTACTTGTTGTAGTGTCAGGAGGGTTAGGGGTTAGGCTAGGGGGGAAGTGTTAGCTTTAGGTAACTTCCATAAAGTGGTACTTGTTGTAGTGTCAAGAGGGTTAGGCTAGGGCGGAAGTGTTAGCTTTAGGTAACTTCCATAAAGTGGTACTTGTTGTAGTGTCAGGAGGGTTAGGCTAGGGGGAAGTGTTAGCTTTAGGTAACATACATAAAGTGGTACTTGTTGTAGTGTCAGGAGGGTTAGGCTAGGGGGGAAGTGTTAGCTTTAGGTAACATACATAAAGTGGTACTTGTTGTAGTGTCAGGAGGGTTAGGGGTTAGGCTAGGGGGGAAGTGTTAGCTTTAGGTAATATACATAAAGTGGTACTTGTTGTAGTGTCAGGAGGGTTAGGCAAGGGGGGAAGTGTTAGCTTTAGGTAACATACATAAAGTGGTACTTGTTGTAGTGTCAGGAGGGCTAGGGGTTAGGCTAGGGGGGAAGTGTTAGCTTTAGGTAACATATATAAAGTGTTACTTGTTGTAGTGTCAGGAGGGTTAGGGGTTAGGTTAGGGGGGAAGTGTTAGTTTTAGGTAACATACATAAAGTGGTACTTGTTGTAGTGTCAGGAGGGGTAGGGGTTAGGCTAGGGGGGAAGTGTTAGCTTTAGGTAACATACATAAAGTGGTACTTGTTGTAGTGTCAGGAGGGTTAGGCTAGGGGGGAAGTGTTAGCTTTAGGTAACATGCATAAAGTGGTACTTGTTGTAGTGTCAGGAGGGTTAGGCTAGGGGGAAGTGTTAGTTTTAGGTAACTTCCATAAAGTGGTACTTGTTGTAGTGTCAGGAGTGTTAGGGGTTAGGCTAGGGGGGAAGTGTTAGCTTTAGGTAACATACATAAAGTGGTACTTGTTGTAGTGTCAGGAGGGTTAGGGGTTAGGCTAGGGGGGAAGTGTTAGCTTTAGGTAACTTTCATAAAGTGGTACTTGTTGTAGTCTCAGGAGGGTTAGGCTAGGGGGGACGTGTTAGCTTTAGGTAACTTCCATAAAGTGGTACTTGTTGTAGTGTCAGGAGGGTTAGGCTAGGGGGAAGTGTTAGTTTTAGGTAACTTCCATGAAGTGGTACTTGTTGTAGTGTCAGGAGGGTTAGGGGTTAGGCTAGGGGGGAAGTGTTAGCTTTAGGTAACTTCCATAAAGTGGTACTTGTTGTAGTGTCAGGAGGGTTAGGCTAGGGGGGAAGTGTTAGCTTTAGGTAACATACATAAAGTGGTACTTGTTGTAGTGTCAGGGGGGTTAGTCTAGGGGGGAAGTGTTAGCTTTAGGTAACTTCCGTAAAGTGGTACTTGTTGTAGTGTCAGGAGGGTTAGGGGTTAGGCTAGGGGGGAAGTGTTAGCTTTAGGTAACTTCCATAAAGTGGTACTTGTTGTAGTGTCAAGAGGGTTAGGCTAGGGCGGAAGTGTTAGCTTTAGGTAACTTCCATAAAGTGGTACTTGTTGTAGTGTCAGGAGGGTTAGGGGTTAGGCTAGGGGGGAAGTGTTAGCTTTAGGTAACATACATAAAGTGGTACTTGTTGTAGTGTCAGGAGGGTTAGGCTAGGGGGGAAGTGTTAGCTTTAGGTAACATACATAAAGTGGTACTTGTTGTAGTGTCAGGAGGGTTAGGGGTTAGGCTAGGGGGGAAGTGTTAGCTTTAGGTAATATACATAAAGTGGTACTTGTTGTAGTGTCAGGAGGGTTAGGCAAGGGGGGAAGTGTTAGCTTTAGGTAACATACATAAAGTGGTACTTGTTGTAGTGTCAGGAGGGTTAGGCTAGGGGGGGAGTGTTAGTTTTAGGTAACATATATAAAGTGGTACTTGTTGTAGTGTCAGGAGGGCTAGGGGTTAGGCTAGGGGGGAAGTGTTAGCTTTAGGTAACATACATAAAGTGGTACTTGTTGTAGTGTCAGGAGGGGTAGGGGTTAGGCTAGGGGGGAAGTGTTAGCTTTAGGTAACATACATAAAGTGGTACTTGTTGTAGTGTCAGGATGGTTAGGCTAGGGGGGAAGTGTTAGCTTTAGGTAACATGCATAAAGTGGTACTTGTTGTAGTGTCAGGAGGGTTAGGCTTGGGGGAGGGTTAGCTTTAGGTAACTTCCATAAAGTGGTACTTGTTGTAGTGTCAGGAGGGTTAGGCTAGGGGGGAAGTGTTAGCTTTAGGTAACATACATAAAGTGGTACTTGTTGTAGTGTCAGGAGGGTTAGGGGTTAGGCTAGGGGGGGAGTGTTAGTTATAGGTAACTTCCATAAATTGGTACTTGTTGTAGTGTCAGGAGGGTTAGGGGTTAGGCTATGGGGGAAGTGTTAGCTTGAGGTAACTTCCATAAAGTGGTACTTGTTGTAGTGTCAGGAGGGTTAGGGGTTAGGCTAGGGGGGAAGTGTTAGCTTTAGGTAACTTCCATAAAGTGGTACTTTTTGTAGTGTCAGGAGGGTTAGGGGTTAGGCTAGGGGGGAAGTGTTAGCTTTAGGTAACTTCCATAAAGTGGTACTTGTTGTAGTGTCAGGAGGGTTAGGCTAGGGGGGAAGTGTTAGCTTTAGG
Organism: Oncorhynchus kisutch; assembly: GCF_002021735.2. Taxonomy (NCBI): domain Eukaryota; kingdom Metazoa; phylum Chordata; class Actinopteri; order Salmoniformes; family Salmonidae; genus Oncorhynchus; species Oncorhynchus kisutch. The sequence goes on from NC_034178.2 coordinate 78,337,836, forward strand.
TAACTTCCGTAAAGTGGTACTTGTTGTAGTGTCAGGAGGGTTAGGCTAGGGGGGAAGTGTTAGCTTTAGGTAACTTCCATAAAGTGGTACTTGTTGTAGTGTCAAGAGGGTTAGGCTAGGGCGGAAGTGTTAGCTTTAGGTAACTTCCATAAAGTGGTACTTGTTGTAGTGTCAGGAGGGTTAGGCTAGGGGGGAAGTGTTAGCTTTAGGTAACATACATAAAGTGGTACTTGTTGTAGTGTCAGGAGGGTTAGGGGTTAGGCTAGGGGGGAAGTGTTAGCTTTAGGTAATATACATAAAGTGGTACTTGTTGTAGTGTCAGGAGGGTTAGACAAGGGGGGAAGTGTTAGCTTTAGGTAACATACATAAAGTGGTACTTGTTGTAGTGTCAGGAGGGTTAGGCTGGGGGGGGAAGTGTTAGTTTTAGGTAACATACATAAAGTGGTACTTGTTGTAGTGTCAGGAGGGCTAGGGGTTAGGCTAGGGGGGAAGTGTTAGCTTTAGGTAACATATATAAAGTGTTACTTGTTGTAGTGTCAGGAGGGTTAGGGGTTAGGTTAGGGGGGAAGTGTTAGTTTTAGGTAACATACATAAAGTGGTACTTGTTGTAGTGTCAGGAGGGGTAGGGGTTAGGCTAGGGGCGAAGTGTTAGCTTTAGGTAACATACATAAAGTGGTACTTGTTGTAGTGTCAGGAGGGTTAGGGGTTAGGCTAGGGGGAAGTGTTAGCTTTAGGTAACCTTCATAAAGTGGTACTTGTTGTAGTCTCAGGAGGGTTAGGCTATGGGGGACGTGTTAGCTTTAGGTAACTTCCATAAAGTGGTACTTGTTGTAGTGTCAGGAGGGTTAGGCTAGGGGGAAGTGTTAGTTTTAGGTAACTTCCATAAAGTGGTACTTGTTGTAGTGTCAGGAGGGTTAGGGGTTAGGCTAGGGGGGAAGTGTTAGCTTTAGGTAACTTCCATAAAGTGGTACTTGTTGTAGTGTCAGGAGGGTTAGGCTAGGGGGGAAGTGTTAGCTTTAGGTAACATACATAAAGTGGTACTTGTTGTAGTGTCAGGAGGGTTAGGCTAGGGGGGAAGTGTTAGCTTTAGGTAACTTCCGTAAAGTGGTACTTGTTGTAGTGTCAGGAGGGTTAGGCTAGGGGGGAAGTGTTAGTATTAGGTAACTTCCATAAAGTGGTACTTGTTGTAGTGTCAGGAGGGTTAGGGGTTAGGCTAGGGGGGAAGTGTTAGCTTTAGGTAACTTCCATAAAGTGGTACTTGTTGTAGTGTCAAGAGGGTTAGGCTAGGGCGGAAGTGTTAGCTTCAGGTAACTTCCATAAAGTGGTACTTGTTGTAGTGTCAGGAGGGTTAGGCTAGGGGGAAGTGTTAGCTTTAGGTAACATACATAAAGTGGTACTTGTTGTAGTGTCAGGAGGGTTAGGGGTTAGGCTAGGGGGGAAGTGTTAGCTTTAGGTAACATACATAAAGTGGTACTTGTTGTAGTGTCAGGAGGGTTAGGCTAGGGGGGAAGTGTTAGCTTTAGGTAACATACATAAAGTGGTACTTGTTGTAGTGTCAGGAGGGTTAGGGGTTAGGCTAGGGGGGAAGTGTTAGCTTTAGGTAATATACATAAAGTGGTACTTGTTGTAGTGTCAGCAGGGTTAGGCAAGGGGGGAAGTGTTAGCTTTAGGTAACATACATAAAGTGGTACTTGTTGTAGTGTCAGGAGGGTTAGGCTAGGGGGGGGAGTGTTAGTTTTAGGTAACATACATAAAGTGGTACTTGTTGTAGTGTCAGGAGGGCTAGGGGTTAGGCTAGGGGGGAAGTGTTAGCTTTAGGTAACATACATAAAGTGGTACTTGTTGTAGTGTCAGGAGGGGTAGGGGTTAGGCTAGGGGGGAAGTGTTAGCTTTAGGTAACATACATAAAGTGGTACTTGTTGTAGTGTCAGGATGGTTAGGCTAGGGGGGAAGTGTTAGCTTTAGGTAACATGCATAAAGTGGTACTTGTTGTAGTGTCAGGAGGGTTAGGCTTGGGGGAGGGTTAGCTTTAGGTAACTTCCATAAAGTGGTACTTGTTGTAGTGTCAGGAGGGTTAGGCTAGGGGGGAAGTGTTAGCTTTAGGTAACATACATAAAGTGGTACTTGTTGTAGTGTCAGGAGGGTTAGGGGTTAGGCTAGGGGGGGAGTGTTAGTTATAGGTAACTTCCATAAATTTGTACTTGTTGTAGTGTCAGGAGGGTTAGGGGTTAGGCTACGGGGGAAGTGTTAGCTTGAGGTAACTTCCATAAAGTGGTACTTGTTGTAGTGTCAGGAGGGTTAGGGGTTAGGCTAGGGGGGAAGTGTTAGCTTTAGGTAACTTCCATAAAGTGGTACTTTTTGTAGTGTCAGGAGGGTTAGGGGTTAGGCTAGGGGGGAAGTGTTAGCTTTAGGTAACTTCCATAAAGTGGTACTTGTTGTAGTGTCAGGAGGGTTAGGCTAGGGGGGAAGTGTTAGCTTTAGGTAACTTCCGTAAAGTGGTACTTGTTGTAGTGTCAGGAGGGTTAGGCTAGGGGGGAAGTGTTAGCTTTAGGTAACTTCCATAAAGTGGTACTTGTTGTAGTGTCAAGAGGGTTAGGCTAGGGCGGAAGTGTTAGCTTTAGGTAACTTCCATAAAGTGGTACTTGTTGTAGTGTCAGGAGGGTTAGGCTAGGGGGAAGTGTTAGCTTTAGGTAACATCCATAAAGTGGTACTTGTTGTAGTGTCAGGAGGGTTAGGCTAGGGGGAAGTGTTAGCTTTAGGTAACATACATAAAGTGGTACTTGTTGTAGTGTCAGGAGGGTTAGGGGTTAGGCTAGGGGGAAAGTGTTAGCTTTAGGTAACATACATAAAGTGGTACTTGTTGTAGTGTCAGGAGGGTTAGGCTAGGGGGGAAGTGTTAGCTTTAGGTAACATACATAAAGTGGTACTTGTTGTAGTGTCAGGAGGGTTAGGGGTTAGGCTAGGGGGGGAGTGTTAGTTATAGGTAACTTCCATAAATTGGTACTTGTTGTAGTGTCAGGAGGGTTAGGGGTTAGGCTAGGGGGGAAGTGTTAGCTTGAGGTAACTTCCATAAAGTGGTACTTGTTGTAGTGTCAGGAGGGTTAGGGGTTAGGCTAGGGGGGAAGTGTTAGCTTTAGGTAACTTCCATAAAGTGGTACTTTTTGTAGTGTCAGGAGGGTTAGGGGTTAGGCTAGGGGGGAAGTGTTAGCTTTAGGTAACTTCCATAAAGTGGTACTTGTTGTAGTGTCAGGAGGGTTAGGCTAGGGGGGAAGTGTTAGCTTTAGGTAACTTCCGTAAAGTGGTACTTGTTGTAGTGTCAGGAGGGTTAGGCTAGGGGGGAAGTGTTAGCTTTAGGTAACTTCCATAAAGTGGTACTTGTTGTAGTGTCAAGAGGGTTAGGCTAGGGCGGAAGTGTTAGCTTTAGGTAACTTCCATAAAGTGGTACTTGTTGTAGTGTCAGGAGGGTTAGGCTAGGGGGAAGTGTTAGCTTTAGGTAACATACATAAAGTGGTACTTGTTGTAGTGTCAGGAGGGTTAGGGGTTAGGCTAGGGGGGAAGTGTTAGCTTTAGGTAACATACATAAAGTGGTACTTGTTGTAGTGTCAGGAGGGTTAGGCTAGGGGGGAAGTGTTAGCTTTAGGTAACATACATAAAGTGGTACTTGTTGTAGTGTCAGGAGGGTTAGGGGTTAGGCTAGGGGGGAAGTGTTAGCTTTAGGTAATATACATAAAGTGGTACTTGTTGTAGTGTCAGGAGGGTTAGACAAGGGGGGAAGTGTTAGCTTTAGGTAACATACATAAAGTGGTACTTGTTGTAGTGTCAGGAGGGTTAGGCTAGGGGGGGGAGTGTTAGTTTTAGGTAACATACATAAAGTGGTACTTGTTGTAGTGTCAGGAGGGCTAGGGGTTAGGCTAGGGGGGAAGTGTTAGCTTTAGGTAACATATATAAAGTGTTACTTGTTGTAGTGTCAGGAGGGTTAGGGGTTAGGTTAGGGGGGAAGTGTTAGTTTTAGGTAACATACATAAAGTGGTACTTGTTGTAGTGTCAGGAGGGGTAGGGGTTAGGCGAGGGGCGAAGTGTTAGCTTTAGGTAACATACATAAAGTGGTACTTGTTGTAGTGTCAGGAGGGTTAGGGGTTAGGCTAGGGGGAAGTGTTAGCTTTAGGTAACCTTCATAAAGTGGTACTTGTTGTAGTCTCAGGAGGGTTAGGCTAGGGGGGACGTGTTAGCTTTAGGTAACTTCCATAAAGTGGTACTTGTTGTAGTGTCAGGAGGGTTAGGCTAGGGGGAAGTGTTAGTTTTAGGTAACTTCCATAAAGTGGTACTTGTTGTAGTGTCAGGAGGGTTAGGGGTTAGGCTAGGGGGGAAGTGTTAGCTTTAGGTAACTTCCATAAAGTGGTACTTGTTGTAGTGTCAGGAGGGTTAGGCTAGGGGGGAAGTGTTAGCTTTAGGTAACATACATAAAGTGGTACTTGTTGTAGTGTCAGGAGGGTTAGGCTAGGGGGGAAGTGTTAGCTTTAGGTAACTTCCGTAAAGTGGTACTTGTTGTAGTGTCAGGAGGGTTAGGCTAGGGGGGAAGTGTTAGTATTAGGTAACTTCCATAAAGTGGTACTTGTTGTAGTGTCGGGAGGGTTAGGCTAGGGGGGAAGTGTTAGTTTTAGATACCATACATAAAGTGGTACTTGTTGTAGTGTCAGGAGGGTTAGGGGTTAGGCTAGGGGGGAAGTGTTAGCTTTAGGTAACTTCCATAAAGTGGTACTTGTTGTAGTGTCAAGAGGGTTAGGCTAGGGCGGAAGTGTTAGCTTTAGGTAACTTCCATAAAGTGGTACTTGTTGTAGTGTCAGGAGGGTTAGGCTAGGGGGAAGTGTTAGCTTTAGGTAACATACATAAAGTGGTACTTGTTGTAGTGTCAGGAGGGTTAGGGGTTAGGCTAGGGGGGAAGTGTTAGCTTTAGGTAACATACATAAAGTGGTACTTGTTGTAGTGTCAGGAGGGTTAGGCTAGGGGGGAAGTGTTAGCTTTAGGTAACATACATAAAGTGGTACTTGTTGTAGTGTCAGGAGGGTTAGGCTAGGGGGGGGGAGTGTTAGTTTTAGGTAACATACATAAAGTGGTACTTGTTGTAGTGTCAGGAGGGCTAGGGGTTAGGCTAGGGGGGAAGTGTTAGCTTTAGGTAACATACATAAAGTGGTACTTGTTGTAGTGTCAGGAGGGGTAGGGGTTAGGCTAGGGGGGAAGTGTTAGCTTTAGGTAACATACATAAAGTGGTACTTGTTGTAGTGTCAGGATGGTTAGGCTAGGGGGGAAGTGTTAGCTTTAGGTAACATGCATAAAGTGGTACTTGTTGTAGTGTCAGGAGGGTTAGGCTTGGGGAGGGTTAGCTTTAGGTAACTTCCATAAAGTGGTAATTGTTGTAGTGTCAGGAGGGTTAGGCTAGGGGGGAAGTGTTAGCTTTAGGTAACATGCATAAAGTGGTACTTGTTGTAGTGTCAGGAGGGTTAGGGGTTAGGCTAGGGGGGGAGTGTTAGTTATAGGTAACTTCCATAAATTGGTACTTGTTGTAGTGTCAGGAGGGTTAGGGGTTAGGCTAGGGGGGAAGTGTTAGCTTTAGGTAACTTCCATAAAGTGGTACTTTTTGTAGTGTCAGGAGGGTTAGGGGTTAGGCTAGGGGGGAAGTGTTAGCTTTAGGTAACTTCCGTAAAGTGGTACTTGTTGTAGTGTCAGGAGGGTTAGGCTAGGGGGGAAGTGTTAGTATTAGGTAACTTCCATAAAGTGGTACTTGTTGTAGTGTCGGGAGGGTTAGGCTAGGGGGGAAGTGTTAGTTTTAGATACCATACATAAAGTGGTACTTGTTGTAGTGTCAGGAGGGTTAGGGGTTAGGCTAGGGGGGAAGTGTTAGCTTTAGGTAACTTCCATAAAGTGGTACTTGTTGTAGAGTCAAGAGGGTTAGGCTAGGGCGGAAGTGTTAGCTTTAGGTAACTTCCATAAAGTGGTACTTGTTGTAGTGTCAGGAGGGTTAGGCTAGGGGGAAGTGTTAGCTTTAGGTAACATACATAAAGTGGTACTTGTTGTAGTGTCAGGAGGGTTAGGGGTTAGGCTAGGGGGGAAGTGTTAGCTTTAGGTAACATACATAAAGTGGTACTTGTTGTAGTGTCAGGAGGGTTAGGCTAGGGGGGAAGTGTTAGCTTTAGGTAACATACATAAAGTGGTACTTGTTGTAGTGTCAGGAGGGTTAGGGGTTAGGCTAGGGGGGAAGTGTTAGCTTTAGGTAATATACATAAAGTGGTACTTGTTGTAGTGTCAGGAGGGTTAGGCAAGGGGGGAAGTGTTAGCTTTAGGTAACATACATAAAGTGGTACTTGTTGTAGTGTCAGGAGGGTTAGGCTAGGGGGGAAGTGTTAGCTTTAGGTAACTTCCGTAAAGTGGTACTTGTTGTAGTGTCAGGAGGGTTAGGCTAGGGGGGAAGTGTTAGTATTAGGTAACTTCCATAAAGTGGTACTTGTTGTAGTGTCGGGAGGGTTAGGCTAGGGGGGAAGTGTTAGTTTTAGATACCATACATAAAGTGGTACTTGTTGTAGTGTCAGGAGGGTTAGGGGTTAGGCTAGGGGGGAAGTGTTAGCTTTAGGTAACTTCCATAAAGTGGTACTTGTTGTAGTGTCAAGAGGGTTAGGCTAGGGCGGAAGTGTTAGCTTTAGGTAACTTCCATAAAGTGGTACTTGTTGTAGTGTCAGGAGGGTTAGGCTAGGGGGAAGTGTTAGCTTTAGGTAACATACATAAAGTGGTACTTGTTGTAGTGTCAGGAGGGTTAGGGGTTAGGCTAGGGGGGAAGTGTTAGCTTTAGGTAACATACATAAAGTGGTACTTGTTGTAGTGTCAGGAGGGTTAGGCTAGGGGGGAAGTGTTAGCTTTAGGTAACATACATAAAGTGGTACTTGTTGTAGTGTCAGGAGGGTTAGGGGTTAGGCTAGGGGGGAAGTGTTAGCTTTAGGTAATATACATAAAGTGGTACTTGTTGTAGTGTCAGGAGGGTTAGGCAAGGGGGGAAGTGTTAGCTTTAGGTAACATACATAAAGTGGTACTTGTTGTAGTGTCAGGAGGGTTAGGCTAGGGGGGGGAGTGTTAGTTTTAGGTAACATACATAAAGTGGTACTTGTTGTAGTGTCAGGAGGGCTAGGGGTTAGGCTAGGGGGGAAGTGTTAGCTTTAGGTAACATATATAAAGTGTTACTTGTTGTAGTGTCAGGAGGGTTAGGGGTTAGGTTAGGGGGGAAGTGTTAGTTTTAGGTAACATACATAAAGTGGTACTTGTTGTAGTGTCAGGAGGGGTAGGGGTTAGGCTAGGGGGGAAGTGTTAGCTTTAGGTAACATACATAAAGTGGTACTTGTTGTAGTGTCAGGAGGGTTAGGCTAGGGGGGAAGTGTTAGCTTTAGGTAACATACATAAAGTGGTACTTGTTGTAGTGTCAGGAGGGTTAGGGGTTAGGCTAGGGGGGAAGTGTTAGCTTTAGGTAATATACATAAAGTGGTACTTGTTGTAGTGTCAGGAGGGTTAGGCAAGGGGGGGAAGTGTTAGCTTTAGGTAACATACATAAAGTGGTACTTGTTGTAGTGTCAGGAGGGTTAGGCTAGGGGGGGGGGGAGTGTTAGTTTTAGGTAACATACATAAAGTGGTACTTGTTGTAGTGTAAGGAGGGCTAGGGGTTAGGCTAGGGGGGAAGTGTTAGCTTTAGGTAACATACATAAAGTGGTACTTGTTGTAGTGTCAGGAGGGGTAGGGGTTAGGCTAGGGGGGAAGTGTTAGCTTTAGGTAACATACATAAAGTGGTACTTGTTGTAGTGTCAGGATGGTTAGGCTAGGGGGGAAGTGTTAGCTTTAGGTAACATGCATAAAGTGGTACTTGTTGTAGTGTCAGGAGGGTTAGGCTTGGGGGAGGGTTAGCTTTAGGTAACTTCCATAAAGTGGTACTTGTTGTAGTGTCAGGAGGGTTAGGCTAGGGGGGAAGTGTTAGCTTTAGGTAACATACATAAAGTGGTACTTGTTGTAGTGTCAGGAGGGTTAGGGGTTAGGCTAGGGGGGGAGTGTTAGTTATAGGTAACTTCCATAAATTGGTACTTGTTGTAGTGTCAGGAGGGTTAGGGGTTAGGCTACGGGGGAAGTGTTAGCTTGAGGTAACTTCCATAAAGTGGTACTTGTTGTAGTGTCAGGAGGGTTAGGGGTTAGGCTAGGGGGGAAGTGTTATCTTTAGGTAACTTCCATAAAGTGGTACTTTTTGTAGTGTCAGGAGGGTTAGGGGTTAGGCTAGGGGGGAAGTGTTAGCTTTAGGTAACTTCCGTAAAGTGGTACTTGTTGTAGTGTCAGGAGGGTTAGGCTAGGGGGGAAGTGTTAGTATTAGGTAACTTCCATAAAGTGGTACTTGTTGTAGTGTCAGGAGGGTTAGGGGTTAGGCTAGGGGGGAAGTGTTAGCTTTAGGTAATATACATAAAGTGGTACTTGTTGTAGTGTCAGGAGGGTTAGGCAAGGGGGGAAGTGTTAGCTTTAGGTAACATACATAAAGTGGTACTTGTTGTAGTGTCAGGAGGGTTAGGCTAGGGGGGGGAGTGTTAGTTTTAGGTAACATACATAAAGTGGTACTTGTTGTAGTGTCAGGAGGGCTAGGGGTTAGGCTAGGGGGGAAGTGTTAGCTTTAGGTAACATATACAAAGTGTTACTTGTTGTAGTGTCCGGAGGGGTAGGGGTTAGGCTAGGGGGGAAGTGTTAGCTTTAGGTAACATACATAAAGTGGTACTTGTTGTAGTGTCAGGAGGGTTAGGCTGGGGGGGAAGTGTTAGCTTTAGGTAACATACATAAAGTGGTACTTGTTGTAGTGTCAGGAGGGTTAGGCTAGGGGGAAGTGTTAGTTTTAGGTAACTTCCATAAAGTGGTACTTGTTGTAGTGTCAGGAGTGTTAGGGGTTAGGCTAGGGGGGAAGTGTTAGCTTTAGGTAACATACATAAAGTGGTACTTGTTGTAGTGTCAGGAGGGTTAGGGGTTAGGCTAGGGGGGAAGTGTTAGCTTTAGGTAACTTTCATAAAGTGGTACTTGTTGTAGTCTCAGGAGGGTTAGGCTAGGGGGGACGTGTTAGCTTTAGGTAACTTCCATAAAGTGGTACTTGTTGTAGTGTCAGGAGGGTTAGGCTAGGGGGGAAGTGTTAGTTTTAGATACCATACATAAAGTGGTACTTGTTGTAGTGTCAGGAGGGTTAGGGGTTAGGCTAGGGGGGAAGTGTTAGCTTTAGGTAACTTCCATAAAGTGGTACTTGTTGTAGTGTCAAGAGGGTTAGGCTAGGGCGGAAGTGTTAGCTTTAGGTAACTTCCATAAAGTGGTACTTGTTGTAGTGTCAGGAGGGTTAGGCTAGGGGGAAGTGTTAGCTTTAGGTAACATACATAAAGTGGTACTTGTTGTAGTGTCAGGAGGGTTAGGGGTTAGGCTAGGGCGGAAGTGTTAGCTTTAGGTAACTTCCATAAAGTGGTACTTGTTGTAGTGTCAGGAGGGTTAGGCTAGGGGGAAGTGTTAGCTTTAGGTAACATACATAAAGTGGTACTTGTTGTAGTGTCAGGAGGGTTAGGGGTTAGGCTAGGGGGGAAGTGTTAGCTTTAGGTAACATACATAAAGTGGTACTTGTTGTAGTGTCAGGAGGGTTAGGCTAGGGGGGAAGTGTTAGCTTTAGGTAACATACATAAAGTGGTACTTGTTGTAGTGTCAGGAGGGTTAGGGGTTAGGCTAGGGGGGAAGAGTTAGCTTTAGGTAATATACATAAAGTGGTACTTGTTGTAGTGTCAGGAGGGTTAGGCAAGGGGGGAAGTGTTAGCTTTAGGTAACATACATAAAGTGGTACTTGTTGTAGTGTCAGGAGGGTTAGGCTAGGGGGGAAGTGTTAGCTTTAGGTAACTTCCGTAAAGTGGTACTTGTTGTAGTGTCAGGAGGGTTAGGCTAGGGGGGAAGTGTTAGTATTAGGTAACTTCCATAAAGTGGTACTTGTTGTAGTGTCGGGAGGGTTAGGCTAGGGGGGAAGTGTTAGTTTTAGATACCATACATAAAGTGGTACTTGTTGTAGTGTCAGGAGGGTTAGGGGTTAGGCTAGGGGGGAAGTGTTAGCTTTAGGTAACATACATAAAGTGGTACTTGTTGTAGTGTCAGGAGGGTTAGGCTAGGGCGGAAGTGTTAGCTTTAGGTAACATACATAAAGTGGTACTTGTTGTAGTGTCAGGAGGGTTAGGCTAGGGGGAAGTGTTAGCTTTAGGTAACATACATAAAGTGGTACTTGTTGTAGTGTCAGGAGGGTTAGGGGTTAGGCTAGGGGGGAAGTGTTAGCTTTAGGTAACATACATAAAGTGGTACTTGTTGTAGTGTCAGGAGGGTTAGGCTAGGGGGGAAGTGTTAGCTTTAGGTAACATACATAAAGTGGTACTTGTTGTAGTGTCAGGAGGGTTAGGGGTTAGGCTAGGGGGGAAGTGTTAGCTTTAGGTAATATACATAAAGTGGTACTTGTTGTAGTGTCAGGAGGGTTAGGCAAGGGGGGAAGTGTTAGCTTTAGGTAACATACATAAAGTGGTACTTGTTGTAGTGTCAGGAGGGTTAGGCTAGGGGGGGGAGTGTTAGTTTTAGGTAACATACATAAAGTGGTACTTGTTGTAGTGTCAGGAGGGCTAGGGGTTAGGCTAGGGGGGGAAGTGTTAGCTTTAGGTAACATATACAAAGTGTTACTTGTTGTAGTGTCCGGAGGGGTAGGGGTTAGGCTAGGGGGGAAGTGTTAGCTTTAGGTAACATACATAAAGTGGTACTTGTTGTAGTGTCAGGAGGGTTAGGCTGGGGGGGAAGTGTTAGCTTTAGGTAACATACATAAAGTGGTACTTGTTGTAGTGTCAGGAGGGTTAGGCTAGGGGGAAGTGTTAGTTTTAGGTAACTTCCATAAAGTGGTACTTGTTGTAGTGTCAGGAGTGTTAGGGGTTAGGCTAGGGGGGAAGTGTTAGCTTTAGGTAACATACATAAAGTGGTACTTGTTGTAGTGTCAGGAGGGTTAGGGGTTAGGCTAGGGGGGAAGTGTTAGCTTTAGGTAACTTTCATAAAGTGGTACTTGTTGTAGTCTCAGGAGGGTTAGGCTAGGGGGGACGTGTTAGCTTTAGGTAACTTCCATAAAGTGGTACTTGTTGTAGTGTCAGGAGGGTTAGGCTAGGGGGAAGTGTTAGTTTTAGATACCATACATAAAGTGGTACTTGTTGTAGTGTCAGGAGGGTTAGGGGTTAGGCTAGGGGGGAAGTGTTAGCTTTAGGTAACTTCCATAAAGTGGTACTTGTTGTAGTGTCAAGAGGGTTAGGCTAGGGCGGAAGTGTTAGCTTTAGGTAACTTCCATAAAGTGGTACTTGTTGTAGTGTCAGGAGGGTTAGGCTAGGGGGAAGTGTTAGCTTTAGGTAACATACATAAAGTGGTACTTGTTGTAGTGTCAGGAGGGTTAGGGGTTAGGCTAGGGCGGAAGTGTTAGCTTTAGGTAACTTCCATAAAGTGGTACTTGTTGTAGTGTCAGGAGGGTTAGGCTAGGGGGAAGTGTTAGCTTTAGGTAACATACATAAAGTGGTACTTGTTGTAGTGTCAGGAGGGTTAGGGGTTAGGCTAGGGGGGAAGTGTTAGCTTTAGGTAACATACATAAAGTGGTACTTGTTGTAGTGTCAGGAGGGTTAGGCTAGGGGGGAAGTGTTAGCTTTAGGTAACATACATAAAGTGGTACTTGTTGTAGTGTCAGGAGGGTTAGGGGTTAGGCTAGGGGGGAAGAGTTAGCTTTAGGTAATATACATAAAGTGGTACTTGTTGTAGTGTCAGGAGGGTTAGGCAAGGGGGGAAGTGTTAGCTTTAGGTAACATACATAAAGTGGTACTTGTTGTAGTGTCAGGAGGGTTAGGCTAGGGGGGAAGTGTTAGCTTTAGGTAACTTCCGTAAAGTGGTACTTGTTGTAGTGTCAGGAGGGTTAGGCTAGGGGGGAAGTGTTAGTATTAGGTAACTTCCATAAAGTGGTACTTGTTGTAGTGTCGGGAGGGTTAGGCTAGGGGGGAAGTGTTAGTTTTAGATACCATACATAAAGTGGTACTTGTTGTAGTGTCAGGAGGGTTAGGGGTTAGGCTAGGGGGGGAAGTGTTAGCTTTAGGTAACATACATAAAGTGGTACTTGTTGTAGTGTCAGGAGGGTTAGGCTAGGGCGGAAGTGTTAGCTTTAGGTAACATACATAAAGTGGTACTTGTTGTAGTGTCAGGAGGGTTAGGCTAGGGGGAAGTGTTAGCTTTAGGTAACATACATAAAGTGGTACTTGTTGTAGTGTCAGGAGGGTTAGGGGTTAGGCTAGGGGGGAAGTGTTAGCTTTAGGTAACATACATAAAGTGGTACTTGTTGTAGTGTCAGGAGGGTTAGGCTAGGGGGGAAGTGTTAGCTTTAGGTAACATACATAAAGTGGTACTTGTTGTAGTGTCAGGAGGGTTAGGGGTTAGGCTAGGGGGGAAGTGTTAGCTTTAGGTAATATACATAAAGTGGTACTTGTTGTAGTGTCAGGAGGGTTAGGCAAGGGGGGAAGTGTTAGCTTTAGGTAACATACATAAAGTGGTACTTGTTGTAGTGTCAGGAGGGTTAGGCTAGGGGGGGAGTGTTAGTTTTAGGTAACATACATAAAGTGGTACTTGTTGTAGTGTCAGGAGGGCTAGGGGTTAGGCTAGGGGGGAAGTGTTAGCTTTAGGTAACATATACAAAGTGTTACTTGTTGTAGTGTCAGGAGGGTTAGGGGTTAGGTTAGGGGGGAAGTGTTAGTTTTAGGTAACATACATAAAGTGGTACTTGTTGTAGTGTCCGGAGGGGTAGGGGTTAGGCTAGGGGGGAAGTGTTAGCTTTAGGTAACATACATAAAGTGGTACTTGTTGTAGTGTCAGGAGGGTTAGGCTGGGGGGGGAAGTGTTAGCTTTAGGTAACATGCATAAAGTGGTACTTGTTGTAGTGTCAGGAGGGTTAGGCTAGGGGGAAGTGTTAGTTTAGGTAACTTCCATAAAGTGGTACTTGTTGTAGTGTCAGGAGGGTTAGGGGTTAGGCTAGGGGGGAAGTGTTAGCTTTAGGTAACATACATAAAGTGGTACTTGTTGTAGTGTCAGGAGGGTTAGGGGTTAGGCTAGGGGGGGAAGTGTTAGCTTTAGGTAACTTTCATAAAGTGGTACTTGTTGTAGTCTCAGGAGGGTTAGGCTAGGGGGGACGTGTTAGCTTTAGGTAACTTCCATAAAGTGGTACTTGTTGTAGTGTCAGGAGGGTTAGGGGTTAGGCTAGGGGGGAAGTGTTAGCTTTAGGTAACTTCCATAAAGTGGTACTTGTTGTAGTGTCAAGAGGGTTAGGCTAGGGCGGAAGTGTTAGCTTTAGGTAACTTCCATAAAGTGGTACTTGTTGTAGTGTCAGGAGGGTTAGGCTAGGGGGAAGTGTTAGCTTTAGGTAACATACATAAAGTGGTACTTGTTGTAGTGTCAGGAGGGTTAGGGGTTAGGCTAGGGCGGAAGTGTTAGCTTTAGGTAACTTCCATAAAGTGGTACTTGTTGTAGTGTCAGGAGGGTTAGGCTAGGGGGAAGTGTTAGCTTTAGGTAACATACATAAAGTGGGTACTTGTTGTAGTGTCAGGAGGGTTAGGCTAGGGGGGAAGTGTTAGCTTTAGGTAACATACATAAAGTGGTACTTGTTGTAGTGTCAGGAGGGTTAGGGGTTAGGCTAGGGGGGAAGTGTTAGCTTTAGGTAATATACATAAAGTGGTACTTGTTGTAGTGTCAGGAGGGTTAGGCAAGGGGGGAAGTGTTAGCTTTAGGTAACATACATAAAGTGGTACTTGTTGTAGTGTCAGGAGGGTTAGGCTAGGGGGGGGAGTGTTAGTTTTAGGTAACATACATAAAGTGGTACTTGTTGTAGTGTCAGGAGGGTTAGGGGTTAGGTTAGGGGGGAAGTGTTAGTTTTAGGGGTAACATACATAAAGTGGTACTTGTTGTAGTGTCAGGAGGGGTAGGGGTTAGGCTAGGGGGGAAGTGTTAGCTTTAGGTAACATACATAAAGTGGTACTTGTTGTAGTGTCCAGGAGGGTTAGGCTAGGGGGGAAGTGTTAGCTTTAGGTAACATGCATAAAGTGGTACTTGTTGTAGTGTCAGGAGGGTTAGGCTAGGGGGAAGTGTTAGTTTAGGTAACTTCCATAAAGTGGTACTTGTTGTAGTGTCAGGAGTGTTAGGGGTTAGGCTAGGGGGGAAGTGTTAGCTTTAGGTAACATACATAAAGTGGTACTTGTTGTAGTGTCAGGAGGGTTAGGGGTTAGGCTAGGGGGGAAGTGTTAGCTTTAGGTAACTTCCATAAAGTGGTACTTGTTGTAGTCTCAGGAGGGTTAGGCTAGGGGGAAGTGTTAGCTTTAGGTAACTTCCATAAAGTGGTACTTGTTGTAGTGTCAGGAGGGTTAGGCTAGGGGGAAGTGTTAGCTTTAGGTAACATACATAAAGTGGTACTTGTTGTAGTGTCAGGAGGGTTAGGGGTTAGGCTAGGGGGGAAGTGTTAGCTTTAGGTAACATACATAAAGTGGTACTTGTTGTAGTGTCAGGAGGGTTAGGCTAGGGGGAAGTGTTAGCTTTAGGTAACATACATAAAGTGGTACTTGTTGTAGTGTCAGGAGGGTTAGGGGTTAGGCTAGGGGGAAGTGTTAGCTTTAGGTAACATACATAAAGTGGTACTTGTTGTAGTGTCAGGAGGGTTAGGCTAGGGGGGAAGTGTTAGCTTTAGGTAACATACATAAAGTGGTACTTGTTGTAGTGTCAGGAGGGTTAGGCTAGGGGGGAAGTGTTAGCTTTAGGTAACTTCCATAAAGTGGTACTTGTTGTAGTGTCAGGAGGGTTAGGCTAGGGGGGAAGTGTTAGCTTTAGGTAACTTCCATAAAGTGGTACTTGTTGTAGTGTCAGGAGGGTTAGGCTAGGGGGAAGTGTTAGCTTTAGGTAACATACATAAAGTGGTACTTGTTGTAGTGTCAGGAGGGTTAGGGGTTAGGCTAGGGGGGAAGTGTTAGCTTTAGGTAACTTCCATAAAGTGGTACTTGTTGTAGTGTCAGGAGGGTTAGGCTAGGGGGGAAGTGTTAGCTTTAGGTAACTTCCATAAAGTGGTACTTGTTGTAGTGTCAGGAGGGTTAGGCTAGGGGGAAGTGTTAGCTTTAGGTAACATACATAAAGTGGTACTTGTTGTAGTGTCAGGAGGGTTAGGGGTTAGGCTAGGGGGGAAGTGTTAGCTTTAGGTAACATACATAAAGTGGTACTTGTTGTAGTGTCAGGAGGGTTAGGCTAGGGGGGAAGTGTTAGCTTTAGGTAACATACATAAAGTGGTACTTGTTGTAGTGTCAGGAGGGTTAGGGGTTAGGCTAGGGGGGAAGTGTTAGCTTTAGGTAACATACATAAAGTGGTACTTGTTGTAGTGTCAGGAGGGTTAGGCTAGGGGGGAAGTGTTAGCTTTAGGTAACATACATAAAGTGGTACTTGTTGTAGTGTCAGGAGGGTTAGGCTAGGGGGGAGTGTTAGTTTTAGGTAACATACATAAAGTGGTACTTGTTGTAGTGTCAGGAGGGTTAGGGGTTAGGCTAGGGGGGAAGTGTTAGCTTTAGGTAACATACATAAAGTGGTACTTGTTGTAGTGTCAGGAGGGTTAGGCTAGGGGGAAGTGTTAGCTTTAGGTAACATACATAAAGTGGTACTTGTTGTAGTGTCAGGAGGGTTAGGGGTTAGGCTAGGGGGGAGTGTTAGCTTTAGGTAACATACATAAAGTGGTACTTGTTGTAGTGTCAGGAGGGTTAGGCTAGGGGGAAGTGTTAGCTTTAGGTAACATACATAAAGTGGTACTTGTTGTAGTGTCAGGAGGGTTAGGCTAGGGGGGAAGTGTTAGCTTTAGGTAACTTCCATAAAGTGGTACTTGTTGTAGTGTCAGGAGGGTTAGGCTAGGGGGGAAGTGTTAGCTTTAGGTAACTTCCATAAAGTGGTACTTGTTGTAGTGTCAGGAGGGTTAGGCTAGGGGGGAAGTGTTAGCTTTAGGTAACATACATAAAGTGGTACTTGTTGTAGTGTCAGGAGGGTTAGGGGTTAGGCTAGGGGGAAGTGTTAGCTTTAGGTAACTTCCATAAAGTGGTACTTGTTGTAGTGTCAGGAGGGTTAGGCTAGGGGGGAAGTGTTAGCTTTAGGTAACATCCATAAAGTGGTACTTGTTGTAGTGTCAGGAGGGTTAGGCTAGGGGGAAGTGTTAGCTTTAGGTAACATACATAAAGTGGTACTTGTTGTAGTGTCAGGAGGGTTAGGCTAGGGGGGAAGTGTTAGCTTTAGGTAACATACATAAAGTGGTACTTGTTGTAGTGTCAGGAGGGTTAGGCTAGGGGGAGTGTTAGTTTTAGGTAACATACATAAAGTGGTACTTGTTGTGTGTCAGGAGGGCTAGGGGTTAGGCTAGGGGGGAAGTGGTTAGCTTTAGGTAACATATACAAAGTGTTACTTGTTGTAGTGTCAGGAGGGTTAGGGGTTAGGTTAGGGGGGAAGTGTTAGTTTTAGGTAACATACATAAAGTGGTACTTGTTGTAGTGTCCGGAGGGGTAGGGGTTAGGCTAGGGGGGAAGTGTTAGCTTTAGGTAACATACATAAAGTGGTACTTGTTGTAGTGTCAGGAGGGTTAGGCTGGGGGGAAGTGTTGCTTTAGGTAACATGCATAAAGTGGTACTTGTTGTAGTGTCAGGAGGGGTTAGGCTAGGGGGAAGTGTTAGTTTAGGTAACTTCCATAAAGTGGTACTTGTTGTAGTGTACAGGAGGGGTTAGGGGTTAGGCTAGGGGGGAAGTGTTAGCTTTAGGGTAACATACATAAAGTGGTACTTGTTGTAGTGTCAGGAGGGTTAGGGGTTAGGCTAGGGGGGAAGTGTTAGCTTTAGGTAACTTACATAAAGTGGTACTTGTTGTAGTGTCAGGAGGGTTAGGCTAGGGGGGAAGTGTTAGCTTTAGGTAACATCCATAAAGTGGTACTTGTTGTAGTGTCAGGAGGGTTAGGGGTTAGGCTAGGGGGAAGTGTTAGCTTTAGGTAACTTCCATAAAGTGGTACTTGTTGTAGTGTCAGGAGGGTTAGGCTAGGGGGGAAGTGTTAGCTTTAGGTAACTTCCATAAAGTGGTACTTGTTGTAGTGTCAGGAGGGTTAGGCTAGGGGGAAGTGTTAGCTTTAGGTAACATACATAAAGTGGTACTTGTTGTAGTGTCAGGAGGGTTAGGGGTTAGGCTAGGGGGGAGTGTTAGCTTTAGGTAACATACATAAAGTGGTACTTGTTGTAGTGTCAGGAGGGTTAGGCTAGGGGGAAGTGTTAGCTTTAGGTAACATACATAAAGTGGTACTTGTTGTAGTGTCAGGAGGGTTAGGGGTTAGGCTAGGGGGAAGTGTTAGCTTTAAGGTAACATACATAAAGTGGTACTTGTTGTAGTGGTCAGGAGGTTAGGGTTAGGCAAGGGGGAAGTGTTAGCTTTAGGTAACATACATAAAGTGGTACTTGTTGTAGTGTCAGGAGGGTTAGGCTAGGGGGAAGTGTTAGCTTTAGGTAACATCAGTAAAGTGGTACTTGTTGTAGTGCAGGAGGGTTAGGCTAGGGGGGAATTGTTAGTTATTAGGTAACTTCCATAAAGTGGTACTTGTTGTAGTGTCAGGGAGGGTTAGGCTAGGGGGGAAGTGTTAGCTTTAGGATACCATACATAAAGTGGTACTTGTTGTAGTGTCAGGAGGGTTAGGCTAGGGGGGAAGTGTTAGCTTTAGGTAACTACATAAAGTGGTAACTTGTTGTAGTGTCAGGAGGGTTAGGGGTTAGGCTAGGGCGGAAGTGTTAGCTTTAGGTAACTTCCATAAAGTGGTACTTGTTGTAGTGTCAGGATGGTTAAGGCTAGGGGGACGTGTTAGCTTTAGGTAACATACATAAAGTGGTACTTGTTGTAGTGTCAGGAGGGTTAGGGGGTTAGGCTAGGGGGAAGTGTTAGCTTTAGGTAACATACATAAAGTGGTACTTGTTGTAGTGTCAGGAGGGTTAGGCTAGGGGGAAGTGTTAGCTTTAGGTAACATACATAAAGTGGTACTTGTTGTAGTGTCAGGAGGGTTAGGGGTTAGGCTAGGGGGGAAGTGTTAGCTTTAGGTAACATACATAAAGTGGTACTTGTTGTAGTGTCAGGAGGGTTAGGCTAGGGGGGAAGTGTTAGCTTTAGGTAACATACATAAAGTGGTACTTGTTGTAGTGTCAGGAGGGTTAGGCTAGGGGGGAGTGTTAGTTTTAGGTAACATACATAAAGTGGTACTTGTTGTAGTGTCAGGAGGGTTAGGGGTTAGGCTAGGGGGGAAGTGTTAGCTTTAGGTAACATACATAAAGTGGTACTTGTTGTAGTGTCAGGAGGGTTAGGCTAGGGGGAAGTGTTAGCTTTAGGTAACATACATAAAGTGGTACTTGTTGTAGTGTCAGGAGGGTTAGGGGTTAGGCTAGGGGGAAGTGTTAGCTTTAGGTAACATACATAAAGTGGTACTTGTTGTAGTGTCAGGAGGGTTAGGCTAGGGGGGAAGTGTTAGCTTTAGGTAACATACATAAAGTGGTACTTGTTGTAGTGTCAGGAGGGTTAGGCTAGGGGGGAAGTGTTAGCTTTAGGTAACTTCCATAAAGTGGTACTTGTTGTAGTGTCAGGAGGGTTAGGCTAGGGGGGAAGTGTTAGCTTTAGGTAACTTCCATAAAGTGGTACTTGTTGTAGTGTCAGGAGGGTTAGGCTAGGGGGGAAGTGTTAGCTTTAGGTAACATACATAAAGTGGTACTTGTTGTAGTGTCAGGAGGGTTAGGGGTTAGGCTAGGGGGGAAGTGTTAGCTTTAGGTAACTTCCATAAAGTGGTACTTGTTGTAGTGTCAGGAGGGTTAGGCTAGGGGGGAAGTGTTAGCTTTAGGTAACTTCCATAAAGTGGTACTTGTTGTAGTGTCAGGAGGGTTAGGCTAGGGGGGAAGTGTTAGCTTTAGGTAACATACATAAAGTGGTACTTGTTGTAGTGTCAGGAGGGTTAGGCTAGGGGGGAAGTGTTAGCTTTAGGTAACATACATAAAGTGGTACTTGTTGTAGTGTCAGGAGGGTTAGGCTAGGGGGGAGTGTTAGCTTTAGGTAACATACATAAAGTGGTACTTGTTGTAGTGTCAGGAGGGTTAGGGGTTAGGCTAGGGGGGAAGTGTTAGCTTTAGGTAACATACATAAAGTGGTACTTGTTGTAGTGTCAGGAGGGTTAGGGTTAGGCTAGGGGGGAAGTGTTAGCTTTAGGTAACATACATAAAGTGGTACTTGTTGTAGTGTCAGGAGGGTTAGGGGTTAGGCTAGGGGGGAAGTGTTAGCTTTAGGTAACATACATAAAGTGGTACTTGTTGTAGTGTCAGGAGGGTTAGGGGTTAGGCTAGGGGGGAAGTGTTAGCTTTAGGTAACTTCCATAAAGTGGTACTTGTTGTAGTGTCAGGAGGGTTAGGCTAGGGGGAAGTGTTAGCTTTAGGTAACTTCCATAAAGTGGTACTTGTTGTAGTGTCAGGAGGGTTAGGCTAGGGGGAAGTGTTAGCTTTAGGTAACATACATAAAGTGGTACTTGTTGTAGTGTCAGGAGGGTTAGGGGTTAGGCTAGGGGGGAAGTGTTAGCTTTAGGTAATATACATAAAGTGGTACTTGTTGTAGTGTCAGGAGGGTTAGGCTAGGGGGAAGTGTTAGCTTTAGGTAACATACATAAAGTGGTACTTGTTGTAGTGTCAGGAGGGTTAGGGGTTAGGCTAGGGGGGAAGTGTTAGCTTTAGGTAACATACATAAAGTGGTACTTGTTGTAGTGTCAGGAGGGTTAGGCTAGGGGGGAAGTGTTAGCTTTAGGTAACATACATAAAGTGGTACTTGTTGTAGTGTCAGGAGGGTTAGGCTAGGGGGGAAGTGTTAGCTTTAGGTAACTTCCATAAAGTGGTACTTGTTGTAGTGTCAGGAGGGTTAGGCTAGGGGGGAAGTGTTAGCTTTAGGTAACTTCCATAAAGTGGTACTTGTTGTAGTGTCAGGAGGGTTAGGCTAGGGGGGAAGTGTTAGCTTTAGGTAACATACATAAAGTGGTACTTGTTGTAGTGTCAGGAGGGTTAGGGGTTAGGCTAGGGGGGAAGTGTTAGCTTTAGGTAACTTCCATAAAGTGGTACTTGTTGTAGTGTCAGGAGGGTTAGGCTAGGGCGGAAGTGTTAGCTTTAGGTAACTTCCATAAAGTGGTACTTGTTGTAGTGTCAGGAGGGTTAGGCTAGGGGGAAGTGTTAGCTTTAGGTAACATACATAAAGTGGTACTTGTTGTAGTGTCAGGAGGGTTAGGGGTTAGGCTAGGGGGGAAGTGTTAGCTTTAGGTAACATACATAAAGTGGTACTTGTTGTAGTGTCAGGAGGGTTAGGCTAGGGGGGAAGTGTTAGCTTTAGGTAACATACATAAAGTGGTACTTGTTGTAGTGTCAGGAGGGTTAGGGGTTAGGCTAGGGGGGAAGTGTTAGCTTTAGGTAACATACATAAAGTGGTACTTGTTGTAGTGTCAGGAGGGTTAGGCTAGGGGGGAAGTGTTAGCTTTAGGTAACATACATAAAGTGGTACTTGTTGTAGTGTCAGGAGGGTTAGGCTAGGGGGGGAGTGTTAGTTTTAGGGTAACATACATAAAGTGGTACTTGTTGTAGTGTCAGGAGGGCTAGGGGTTAGGCTAGGGGGGGAAGTGTTAGCTTTAGGTAATATACATAAAGTGGTACTTGGTTGTAGTGTCAGGAGGTTAGGCTAGGGGGAAGTGTTAGCTTTAGGTAACATACATAAAGTGGTACTTGTTGTAGTGTCAGGAGGGTTAGGGGTTAGGCTAGGGGGGAAGTGTTAGCTTTAGGTAACATCCATAAGTGGGTTACTTGTTGTAGTGTCAGGAGGGTTAGGCAGGGGGGGAAGTGTTAGCTTTAGGTAACATACATAAAAGTGGGTACTGTTGTAGTGTCAGGAGGGTTAGGCTTAGGGGGGAAGTGTTAGCTTTAGGTAACTCCGTAAAGTGGTACTTGTTGTAGTGTCAGGAGGGTTGGCTAGGGGGGAAGTGTTAGTATTAAGGTAACTTCCATAAGTGGTACTTGTTGTAGTGTCGGGAGGGTGTAGGCTAGGGGGGAAGTGTTAGTTTTAGATACCATACATAAAGTGGTACTTGTTGTAGTGTCAGGAGGGTTAGGGGTTAGGCTAGGGGGGAAGTGTTAGCTTTAGGTAACTCCATAAGTGGTACTTGTTGTAGTGTCAAGAGGGTTAGGCTAGGGCGGAAGTGTTAGCTTTAGGTAAACTTCCATAAAGTGGTACTTGTTGTAGTGTCGGAGGGTTAGGCTAGGGGGGAAGTGTTAGCTTTAGGTAACATACATAAAGTGGTACTTGTTGTAGTGTCAGGAGGGTTAGGCAGGGGGGAAGTGTTAGCTTTAGGTAACATACATAAAGTGGTACTTGTTGTAGTGTCAGGAGGGTTAGGCTAGGGGGGGAGTGTTAGCTTTAGGTAACATACATAAAGTGGTACTTGTTGTAGTGTCAGGAGGGTTAGGGGTTAGGCTAGGGGGGAAGTGTTAGCTTTAGGTAACATATAAAGTGGTACTTGTTGTAGTGTCAGGAGGGTTAGGGGTTAGGCTAGGGGGGAAGTGTTAGCTTTAGGTAACATACATAAAGTGGTACTTGTTGTAGTGTCAGGAGGGGTAGGGGTTAGGCTAGGGGGGAAGTGTTAGCTTTAGGTAACATACATAAAGTGGTACTTGTTGTAGTGTCAGGAGGGTTAGGCTAGGGGGGAAGTGTTAGCTTTAGGTAACATCATAAAGTGGTACTTGTTGTAGTGTCAGGAGGGTTAGGCTAGGGGGAAGTTGTTAGTTTTAGGTAACTTCCATAAAGTGGTACTTGTTGTAGTGTCAGGAGGGTTAGGGGTTAGGCTAGGGGGGGAAGTGTTAGCTTTAGGTAACATACATAAAGTGGTACTTGTTGTAGTGTCAGGAGGGTTAGGGGTTAGGCTAGGGGGGAAGTGTTAGCTTTAGGTAACTTCATAAAGTGGTACTTGTTGTAGTCTCAGGAGGGTTAGGCTAGGGGGGACGTGTAGCTTTAGGTAACTTCCATAAAGTGGTACTTGTTGTAGTGTCAGGAGGGTTAGGGGTTAGGCTAGGGGGGAAGTGTTAGCTTTAGGTAACTTCCATAAAGTGGTACTTGTTGTAGTGTCAAGAGGGTTAGGCTAGGGCGGAAGTGTTTAGCTTTAGGTAACTTCCATAAAGTGGTACTTGTTGTAGTGTCAGGAGGGTTAGGCTAGGGGGAAGTGTTAGGCTTTAGGTAACATACATAAAGTGGTACTTGTTGTAGTGTCAGGAGGGTTAGGGGTTAGGCTAGGGCGGAAGTGTTAGCTTTAGGTAACTTCCATAAAGTGGTACTTGTTGTAGGTGTCAGGAGGGTTAGGCTAGGGGGAAGTGTTAGCTTTAGGTAACATACATAAAGTGGACTGTTTTGTAGTGTCAGGAGGGTTGGCTAGGGGGGAAGTGTTAGCTTAGGTAACATACATAAAGTGGTACTTGTTTGTAGTGTCAGGAGGGTTAGGGTTAGGCTAGGGGGAAGTGTTAGCTTTAGGTAATATACATAAAGTGGTACTTGTTGTAGTGTCAGGAGGGTTAGGCAAGGGGGGAAGTGTTAGCTTTAGGTAACATACATAAAGTGGTACTTGTTGTAGTGTCAGGAGGGTTAGGCTAGGGGGGGGAGTGTTAGTTTTAGGTAACATACATAAAGTGGTACTTGTTTGTAGTGTCAGGAGGGTTAGGGGTTAGGTTTAGGGGGGAAGTGTTAGTTTTAGGTAACATACATAAAGTGGTACTTGTTGTAGTGTCAGGAGGGGGTAGGGGTTAGGCTAGGGGGGAAGTGTTAGCTTTAGGTAACATACATAAAGTGGTACTTGTTGTAGTGTCAGGAGGGTTAGGCTAGGGGGGAAGTGTTAGCTTTAGGTAACATGCATAAAGTGGTACTTGTTGTAGTTGTCTGGAGGGTTAGGCTAGGGGGAAGTGTTAGTTTTAGGTAACTTCCATAAAGTGGTACTTGTTGTAGTGTCAGGAGTGTTAGGGGTTAGGCTAGGGGGGAAGTGTTAGCTTTAGGTAACATACGTAAAGTGGTACTTGTTGTAGTGTCAGGAGGGTTAGGGGTTAGGCTAGGGGGGAAGTGTTAGCTTTAGGTAACTTTCATAAAGTGGTACTTGTTGTAGTCTCAGGAGGGTTAGGCTAGGGGGGACGTGTTAGCTTTAGGTAACTTCCATAAAGTGGTACTTGTTGTAGTGTCAGGAGGGTTAGGCTAGGGGGAAAGTGTTAGTTTTAGATACCATACATAAAGTGGTACTTGTTTGTAGTGTCAGGAGGGTTAGGGGTTAGGCTAGGGGGGAAGTGTTAGCTTTAGGTAACTTCCATAAGTGGTACTTGTTGTAGTGTCAAGAGGGTTAGGCTAGGGCGGAAGTGTTAGCTTTAGGTAACTTCCATAAAGTGGTACTTGTTGTAGTGTCAGGAGGGTTAGGCTAGGGGGAAGTGTTAGCTTTAGGTAACATACATAAAGTGTACTTGTTGTAGTGTCAGGAGGGTTAGGGGTTAGGCTAGGGGGGGAAGTGTTAGCTTTAGGTAATATACATAAAGTGGTACTGTTGGTAGTGTCAGGAGGGTTAGGCTAGGGGGAAGTGTTAGCTTTAGGTAACATACATAAAGTGGTACTTGTTGTAGTGTCAGGAGGGTTAGGGTTAGGCTAGGGGGGAAGTGTTAGCTTTAGGTAACATACATAAGTGGTACTTGTTGTAGTGTCAGGAGGGTTAGGCTAGGGTGGAAGGTGTTAGCTTTAGGTAACATACATAAAGTGGTACTTGTTGTAGTGTCAGGAGGGTTAGGGGTTAGGCTAGGGGGGAAGTGTTAGCTTTAGGTAATATACATAAAGTGGTACTTGTTGTAGTGTCAGGAGGGTTAGGCAAGGGGGGAAGTGTTAGCTTTAGGTAACATACATAAAGTGGTACTTGTTGTAGTGTCAGGAGGGTTAGGCTAGGGGGGGGAGTGTTAGTTTTAGGTAACATACATAAAGTGGTACTTGTTGTAGTGTCAGGAGGGCTAGGGGTTAGGCTAGGGGGGAAGTGTTAGCTTTAGGTAACATATATAAAGTGTTACTTGTTGTAGTGTCAGGAGGGTTAGGGGTTAGGTTAGGGGGGAAGTGTTAGTTTTAGGTAACATACATAAAGTGGTACTTGTTGTAGTGTCAAGAGGGGTAGGGGTTAGGCTAGGGGGAAGTGTTAGCTTTAGGTAACATACATAAAGTGGTACTTGTTGTAGTGTCAGGAGGGTTAGGCAAGGGGGGGAAGTGTTAGCTTTAGGTAACATACATAAAGTGGTACTTGTTGTAGTGTCAGGAGGGTTAGGCTAGGGGGGAAGTGTTAGCTTTAGGTAACTTCCGTAAAGTGGTACTTGTTGTAGTGTCAGGAGGGTTAGGCTAGGGGGGAAGTGTTAGTATTAGGTAACTTCCATAAAGTGGTAACTTGTTGTAGTGTCGGGAGGGTTAGGCTAGGGGGGAAGTGTTAGTTTTAGATACCATACATAAAGTGGTACTTGTTGTAGTGTCAGGAGGGTTAGGGGTTAGGCTAGGGGGGAAGTGTTAGCTTTAGGTAACTTCCATAAAGTGGTACTTGTTGTAGTGTCAAGAGGGTTAGGATAGGGCGGAAGTGTTAGCTTAGGTAACTTCCATAAAGTGGTACTTGTTGTAGTGTCAGGAGGGTTAGGCTAGGGGGAAGTGTTAGCTTTAGGTAACATACATAAAGTAGGTACTTGTTGTAGTGTCAGGAGGGTAGGGGTTAGGCTAGGGGGGAAGTGTTAGCTTTAGGTAACATACATAAAGTGGTACTTGTTGTAGTGTCAGGAGGGTTAGGCTAGGGGGGAAGTGTTAGCTTTAGGTAACATACATAAAGTGGTACTTGTTGTAGTGTCAGGAGGGTTAGGGGTTAGGCTAGGGGGGAAGTGTTAGCTTTAGGTAATATACATAAAGTGGTACTTGTTGTAGTGTCAGGAGGGTTAGGCAAGGGGGGAAGTGTTTAGCTTTAGGTAACATACATAAAGTGGTACTTGTTGTAGTGTCAGGAGGGTTAGGGCTAGGGGGGGAGTGTTAGTTTTAGGTAACATACATAAAGTGGTACTTGTTGTAGTGTCAGGAGGGCTAGGGGTTAGGCTAGGGGGGAAGTGTTAGCTTTAGGTAACATATACAAAGTGTTACTTGTTGTAGTGTCAGGAGGGTTAGGGGTTAGGTTAGGGGGGAAGTGTTAGTTTTTAGGTAACATACATAAAGTGGTACTTGTTGTAGTGTCCGGAGGGGTAGGGGTTAGGCTAGGGGGGAAGTGTTAGCTTTAGGTAACATACATAAAGTGGTACTTGTTGTAGTGTCAGGAGGGTTAGGCTGGGGGGGGAAGTGTTAGCTTTAGGTAACATGCATAAAGTGGTACTTGTTGTAGTGTCAGGAGGGTTAGGCTAGGGGGAAGTGTTAGTTTTAGGTAACTTCCATAAAGTGGTACTTGTTGTAGTGTCAGGAGGGTTAGGGGTTAGGCTAGGGGGGAAGTGTTAGCTTTAGGTAACATACATAAAGTGGTACTTGTTGTAGTGTCAGGAGGGTTAGGGGTTAGGCTAGGGGGGAAGTGTTAGCTTTAGGTAACTTTCATAAAGTGGTACTTGTTGTAGTCTCAGGAGGGTTAGGCTAGGGGGGGACGTGTTAGCTTTAGGTAACTTCCATAAAGTGGTACTTGTTGTAGTGTCAGGAGGGTTAGGGGTTAGGCTAGGGGGGAAGTGTTAGCTTTAGGTAACTTCCATAAAGTGGTACTTGTTGTAGTGTCAAGAGGGTTAGGCTAGGGCGGAAGTGTTAGCTTTAGGTAACTTCCATAAAGTGGTACTTGTTGTAGTGTCAGGAGGGTTAGGCTAGGGGGAAGTGTTAGCTTTAGGTAACATACATAAAGTGGTACTTGTTGTAGTGTCAGGAGGGTTAGGGGTTAGGCTAGGGCGGAAGTGTTAGCTTTAGGTAACTTCCATAAAGTGGTACTTGTTGTAGTGTCAGGAGGGTTAGGCTAGGGGGAAGTGTTAGCTTTAGGTAACATACATAAAGTGGTACTTGTTGTAGTGTCAGGAGGGTTAGGGGTTAGGCTAGGGGGGAAGTGTTAGCTTAGGTAACATCCATAAAGTGGTACTTGTTGTAGTGTCAGGAGGGTTAGGCTAGGGGGGAAGTGTTAGCTTTAGGTAACATACATAAAGTGGTACTTGTTGTAGTGTCAGGAGGGTTAGGGGTTAGGCTAGGGGGGAAGTGTTAGCTTTAGGTAATATACATAAAGTGGTACTTGTTGTAGTGTCAGGAGGGTTAGGCAAGGGGGGAAGTGTTAGCTTTAGGTAACATACATAAAGTGGTACTTGTTGTAGTGTCAGGAGGGTTAGGCTAGGGGGGGGGAGTGTTAGTTTTAGGTAACATACATAAAGTGGTACTTGTTGTAGTGTCAGGAGGGTTAGGGTTAGGTTAGGGGGGAAGTGTTAGTTTTAGGTAACATACATAAAGTGGTACTTGTTGTAGTGTCAGGAGGGGTAGGGGTTAGGCTAGGGGGGAAGTGTTAGCTTTAGGTAACATACATAAAGTGGTACTTGTTGTAGTGTCAGGAGGGTTAGGCTAGGGGGGAAGTGTTAGCTTTAGGTAACATGCATAAAGTGGTACTTGTTGTAGTGTCAGGAGGGTTAGGCTAGGGGGAAGTGTTAGTTTTAGGTAACTTCCATAAAGTGGTACTTGTTGTAGTGTCAGGAGTGTTAGGGGTTAGGCTAGGGGGGAAGTGTTAGCTTTAGGTAACATACATAAAGTGGTACTTGTTGTAGTGTCAGGAGGGTTAGGGGTTAGGCTAGGGGGGAAGTGTTAGCTTTAGGTAACTTTCATAAAGTGGTACTTGTTTGTAGTCTCAGGAGGGTTAGGCTAGGGGGGACGTGTTAGCTTTAGGTAACTTCCATAAAGTGGTACTTGTTGTAGTGTCAGGAGGGTTAGGCTAGGGGGACGTGTTAGTTTTAGATACCATACATAAAGTGGTACTTGTTGTAGTGTCAGGAGGGTTAGGGTTAGGCTAGGGGGGAAGTGTTAGCTTTAGGTAACTTCCATAAAGTGGTACTTGTTGTAGTGTCAGAGGGTTAGGCTAGGGCGGAAGTGTTAGCTTTAGGTAACTTCCATAAAGTGGTACTTGTTGTAGTGTCAGGAGGGTTAGGCTAGGGGGAAGTGTTAGCTTTAGGTAACATACATAAAGTGGTACTTGTTGTAGTGTCAGGAGGGTTAGGGGTTAGGCTAGGGGGGGAAGTGTTAGCTTTAGGTAATATACATAAAGTGGTACTTGTTGTAGTGTCAGGAGGGTTAGGCTAGGGGGAAGTGTTAGCTTTAGGTAACATACATAAAGTGGTACTTGTTGTAGTGTCAGGAGGGTTAGGGGTTAGGCTAGGGGGGAAGTGTTAGCTTTAGGTAACATACATAAAGTGGTACTTGTTGTAGTGTCAGGAGGGTTAGGCTAGGGGGGAAGTGTTAGCTTTAGGTAACATACATAAAGTGGTACTTGTTGTAGTGTCAGGAGGGTTAGGGGTTAGGCTAGGGGGGAAGTGTTAGCTTTAGGTAATATACATAAAGTGGTACTTGTTGTAGTGTCAGGAGGGTTAGGCAAGGGGGGAAGTGTTAGCTTTAGGTAACATACATAAAGTGGTACTTGTTGTAGTGTCAGGAGGGTTAGGCTAGGGGGGGGGAGTGTTAGTTTTAGGTAACATACATAAAGTGGTACTTGTTGTAGTGTCAGGAGGGCTAGGGGTTAGGCTAGGGGGGAAGTGTTAGCTTTAGGTAACATATATAAAGTGTTACTTGTTGTAGTGTCAGGAGGGTTAGGGGTTAGGTTAGGGGGGAAGTGTTAGTTTTAGGTAACATACATAAAGTGGTACTTGTTGTAGTGTCAAGAGGGGTAGGGGTTAGGCTAGGGGGGAAGTGTTAGCTTTAGGTAACATACATAAAGTGGTACTTGTTGTAGTGTCAGGAGGGTTAGGCTAGGGGGGAAGTGTTAGCTTTAGGTAACATGCATAAAGTGGTACTTGTTGTAGTGTCAGGAAGGTTAGGCTAGGGGGAAGTGTTAGTTTTAGGTAACTTCCATAAAGTGGTACTTGTTGTAGTGTCAGGAGTGTTAGGGGTTAGGCTAGGGGGGAAGTGTTAGCTTTAGGTAACATACATAAAGTGGTACTTGTTGTAGTGTCAGGAGGGTTAGGGGTTAGGCTAGGGGGGAAGTGTTAGCTTTAGGTAACTTTCATAAAGTGGTACTTGTTGTAGTCTCAGGAGGGTTAGGCTAGGGGGGACGTGTTAGCTTTAGGTAACTTCCATAAAGTGGTACTTGTTGTAGTGTCAGGAGGGTTAGGCTAGGGGAAGTGTTAGTTTTAGATACCATACATAAAGTGGTACTTGTTGTAGTGTCAGGAGGGTTAGGGGTTAGGCTAGGGGGGAAGTGTTAGCTTTAGGTAACTTCCATAAAGTGGTACTTGTTGTAGTGTCAAGAGGGTTAGGCTAGGGCGGAAGTGTTAGCTTTAGGTAACTTCCATAAAGTGGTACTTGTTGTAGTGTCAGGAGGGTTAGGCTAGGGGGAAGTGTTAGCTTTAGGTAACATACATAAAGTGGTACTTGTTGTAGTGTCAGGAGGGTTAGGGGTTAGGCTAGGGGGGAAGTGTTAGCTTTAGGTAACATACATAAAGTGGTACTTGTTGTAGTGTCAGGAGGGTTAGGCTAGGGGGGAAGTGTTAGCTTTAGGTAACATACATAAAGTGGTACTTGTTGTAGTGTCAGGAGGGTTAGGGGTTAGGCTAGGGGGGAAGTGTTAGCTTTAGGTAATATACATAAAGTGGTACTTGTTGTAGTGTCAGGAGGGTTAGGCAAGGGGGGAAGTGTTAGCTTTAGGTAACATACATAAAGTGGTACTTGTTGTAGTGTCAGGAGGGTTAGGCTAGGGGGGGGAGTGTTAGTTTTAGGTAACATACATAAAGTGGTACTTGTTGTAGTGTCAGGAGGGCTAGGGGTTAGGCTAGGGGGGAAGTGTTAGCTTTAGGTAACATATATAAAGTGTTACTTGTTGTAGTGTCAGGAGGGTTAGGGGTTAGGTTAGGGGGGAAGTGTTAGTTTTAGGTAACATACATAAAGTGGTACTTGTTGTAGTGTCAGGAGGGGTAGGGGTTAGGCTAGGGGGGAAGTGTTAGCTTTAGGTAACATACATAAAGTGGTACTTGTTGTAGTGTCAGGAGGGTTAGGCTAGGGGGGAAGTGTTAGCTTTAGGTAACATGCATAAAGTGGTACTTGTTGTAGTGTCAGGAGGGTTAGGCTAGGGGGAAGTGTTAGTTTTAGGTAACTTCCATAAAGTGGTACTTGTTGTAGTGTCAGGAGTGTTAGGGGTTAGGCTAGGGGGGAAGTGTTAGCTTTAGGTAACATACATAAAGTGGTACTTGTTGTAGTGTCAGGAGGGTTAGGGGTTAGGCTAGGGGGGAAGTGTTAGCTTTAGGTAACTTTCATAAAGTGGTACTTGTTGTAGTCTCAGGAGGGTTAGGCTAGGGGGACGTGTTAGCTTTAGGTAACTTCCATAAAGTGGTACTTGTTGTAGTGTCAAGAGGGTTAGGCTAGGGCGGAAGTGTTAGCTTTAGGATACCATACATAAAGTGGTACTTGTTGTAGTGTCAGGAGGGTTAGGCTAGGGGGAAGTGTTAGCTTTGGGTAACTACCATAAAGTGGTACTTGTTGTAGTGTCAGGAGGGTTAGGGTTAGGCTAGGGCGGAAGTGTTAGCTTTAGGTAACTTCCATAAAGTGGTACTTGTTGTAGTGTCAGGAGGGTTAGGCTAGGGGGAAGTGTTAGCTTTAGGTAACATACATAAAGTGGTACTTGTTGTAGTGTCAGGAGGGTTAGGGGTTAGGCTAGGGGGGAAGTGTTAGCTTTAGGTAACATACATAAAGTGGTACTTGTTGTAGTGTCAGGAGGGTTAGGCTAGGGGGGAAGTGTTAGCTTTAGGTAACATACATAAAGTGGTACTTGTTGTAGTGTCAGGAGGGTTAGGGGTTAGGCTAGGGGGGAAGTGTTAGCTTTAGGTAATATACATAAAGTGGTACTTGTTGTAGTGTCAGGAGGGTTAGGCAAGGGGGGAAGTGTTAGCTTTAGGTAACATACATAAAGTGGTACTTGTTGTAGTGTCAGGAGGGTTAGGCTAGGGGGGGGAGTGTTAGTTTTAGGTAACATACATAAAGTGGTACTTGTTGTAGTGTCAGGAGGGCTAGGGGTTAGGCTAGGGGGGAAGTGTTAGCTTTAGGTAACATATATAAAGTGTTACTTGTTGTAGTGTCAGGAGGGTTAGGGGTTAGGTTAGGGGGGAAGTGTTAGTTTTAGGTAACATACATAAAGTGGTACTTGTTTGTAGTGTCAGGAGGGGTAGGGGTTAGGCTAGGGGGGAAGTGTTAGCTTTAGGTAACATACATAAAGTGGTACTTGTTGTAGTGTCAGGAGGGTTAGGCTAGGGGGGAAGTGTTAGCTTTAGGTAACATGCATAAAGTGGTACTTGTTGTAGTGTCAGGAGGGTTAGGCTAGGGGGAAGTGTTAGTTTTAGGTAACTTCCATAAAGTGGTACTTGTTGTAGTGTCAGGAGTGTTAGGGGTTAGGCTAGGGGGAAGTGTTAGCTTTAGGTAACATACATAAAGTGGTACTTGTTGTAGTGTCAGGAGGGTTAGGGGTTAGGCTAGGGGGGAAGTGTTAGCTTTAGGTAACTTTCATAAAGTGGTACTTGTTGTAGTCTCAGGAGGGTTAGGCTAGGGGGGACGTGTTAGCTTTAGGTAACTTCCATAAAGTGGTACTTGTTGTAGTGTCAGGAGGGTTAGGCTAGGGGGAAGTGTTAGTTTTAGATACCATACATAAAGTGGTACTTGTTGTAGTGTCAGGAGGGTTAGGGGTTAGGCTAGGGGGAAGTGTTAGCTTTAGGTAACTTCCATAAAGTGGTACTTGTTGTAGTGTCAAGAGGGTTAGGCTAGGGCGGAAGTGTTAGCTTTAGGTAACTTCCATAAAGTGGTACTTGTTGTAGTGTCAGGAGGGTTAGGCTAGGGGGAAGTGTTAGCTTTAGGTAACATACATAAAGTGGTACTTGTTGTAGTGTCAGGAGGGTTAGGGGTTAGGCTAGGGGGGAAGTGTTAGCTTTAGGTAATATACATAAAGTGGTACTTGTTGTAGTGTCAGGAGGGTTAGGCTAGGGGGAAGTGTTAGCTTTAGGTAACATACATAAAGTGGTACTTGTTGTAGTGTCAGGAGGGTTAGGGGTTAGGCTAGGGGGGAAGTGTTAGCTTTAGGTAACATACATAAGTGGTACTTGTTGTAGTGTCAGGAGGGTTAGGCTAGGGGGGAAGTGTTAGCTTTAGGTAACATACATAAAGTGGTACTTGTTGTAGTGTCAGGAGGGTTAGGGGTTAGGCTAGGGGGGAAGTGTTAGCTTTAGGTAATATACATAAAGTGGTACTTGTTGTAGTGTCAGGAGGGTTAGGCTAGGGGGGAAGTGTTAGCTTTAGGTAACATGCATAAAGTGGTACTTGTTGTAGTGTCAGGAGGGTTAGGCTAGGGGGAAGTGTTAGTTTTAGGTAACTTCCATAAAGTGGTACTTGTTGTAGTGTCAGGAGTGTTAGGGGTTAGGCTAGGGGGGAAGTGTTAGCTTTAGGTAACATACATAAAGTGGTACTTGTTGTAGTGTCAGGAGGGTTAGGGGTTAGGCTAGGGGGGAAGTGTTAGCTTTAGGTAACTTTCATAAAGTGGTACTTGTTGTAGTCTCAGGAGGGTTAGGCTAGGGGGGACATGTTAGCTTTAGGTAACTTCCATAAAGTGGTACTTGTTGTAGTGTCAAGAGGGTTAGGCTAGGGCGGAAGTGTTAGCTTTAGGTAACTTCCATAAAGTGGTACTTGTTGTAGTGTCAGGAGGGTTAGGCTAGGGGGAAGTGTTAGCTTTGGGTAACATACATAAAGTGGTACTTGTTGTAGTGTCAGGAGGGTTAGGGGTTAGGCTAGGGCGGAAGTGTTAGCTTTAGGTAACTTCCATAAAGTGGTACTTGTTGTAGTGTCAGGAGGGTTAGGCTAGGGGGAAGTGTTAGCTTTAGGTAACATACATAAAGTGGTACTTGTTGTAGTGTCAGGAGGGTTAGGCTAGGGGGGAAGTGTTAGCTTTAGGTAACATACATAAAGTGGTACTTGTTGTAGTGTCAGGAGGGTTAGGGGTTAGGCTAGGGGGGAAGTGTTAGCTTTAGGTAATATACATAAAGTGGTACTTGTTGTAGTGTCAGGAGGGTTAGGCAAGGGGGGAAGTGTTAGCTTTAGGTAACATACATAAAGTGGTACTTGTTGTAGTGTCAGGAGGGTTAGGCTAGGGGGGGAGTGTTAGTTTTTAGGTAACATACATAAAGTGGTACTTGTTGTAGTGTCAGGAGGGCTAGGGGTTAGGCTAGGGGGGAAGTGTTAGCTTTAGGTAACATATATAAAGTGTTACTTGTTGTAGTGTCAGGAGGGTTAGGGGTTAGGTTAGGGGGGAAGTGTTAGTTTTAGGTACATACATAAAGTGGTACTTGTTGTAGTGTCAGGAGGGGTAGGGGTTAGGCTAGGGGGGAAGTGTTAGCTTTAGGTAACATACATAAAGTGGTACTTGTTGTAGTGTCAGGAGGGTTAGGCTAGGGGGGAAGTGTTAGCTTTAGGTAACATGCATAAAGTGGTACTTGTTGTAGTGTCAGGAGGGTTAGGCTAGGGGGAAGTGTTAGTTTTAGGTAACTTCCATAAAGTGGTACTTGTTGTAGTGTCAGGAGTGTTAGGGGTTAGGCTAGGGGGGAAGTGTTAGCTTTAGGTAACATACATAAAGTGGTACTTGTTGTAGTGTCAGGAGGGTTAGGGGTTAGGCTAGGGGGAAGTGTTAGCTTTAGGTAACTTTCATAAAGTGGTACTTGTTGTAGTCTCAGGAGGGTTAGGCTAGGGGGGACGTGTTAGCTTTAGGTAACTTCCATAAAGTGGTACTTGTTGTAGTGTCAGGAGGGTTAGGCTAGGGGGAAGTGTTAGTTTTAGATACCATACATAAAGTGGTACTTGTTGTAGTGTCAGGAGGGTTAGGGGTTAGGCTAGGGGGGAAGTGTTAGCTTTAGGTAACTTCCATAAAGTGGTACTTGTTGTAGTGTCAAGAGGGTTAGGCTAGGGCGGAAGTGTTAGCTTTAGGTAACTTCCATAAAGTGGTACTTGTTGTAGTGTCAGGAGGGTTAGGCTAGGGGGAAGTGTTAGCTTTAGGTAACATACATAAAGTGGTACTTGTTGTAGTGTCAGGAGGGTTAGGGGTTAGGCTAGGGGGGAAGTGTTAGCTTTAGGTAATATACATAAAGTGGTACTTGTTGTAGTGTCAGGAGGGGTTAGGCTAGGGGGAAGTGTTAGCTTTAGGTAACATACATAAAGTGGTACTTGTTGTAGTGTCAGGAGGGTTAGGGGTTAGGCTAGGGGGGAAGTGTTAGCTTTAGGTAACATACATAAAGTGGTACTTGTTGTAGTGTCAGGAGGGTTAGGCTAGGGGGGAAGTGTTAGCTTTAGGTAACATACATAAAGTGGTACTTGTTGTAGTGTCAGGAGGGTTAGGGGTTAGGCTAGGGGGAAGTGTTAGCTTTAGGTAATATACATAAAGTGGTACTTGTTGTAGTGTCAGGAGGGTTAGGCAAGGGGGGAAGTGTTAGCTTTAGGTAACATACATAAAGTGGTACTTGTTGTAGTGTCAGGAGGGTTAGGCTAGGGGGGGAGTGTTAGTTTAGGTAACATACATAAAGTGGTACTTGTTGTAGTGTCAGGAGGGTTAGGGGTTAGGTTAGGGGGGAAGTGTTAGTTTTAGGTAACATACATAAAGTGGTACTTGTTGTAGTGTCAAGAGGGGTAGGGGTTAGGCTAGGGGGGAAGTGTTAGCTTTAGGTAACATACATAAAGTGGTACTTGTTGTAGTGTCAGGAGGGTTAGGCTAGGGGGGAAGTGTTAGCTTTAGGTAACATACATAAAGTGGTACTTGTTGTAGTGTCAGGAGGGTTAGGGGTTAGGCTAGGGGGGAAGTGTTAGCTTTAGGTAATATACATAAAGTGGTACTTGTTGTAGTGTCAGGAGGGTTAGGCAAGGGGGGAAGTGTTTAGCTTTAGGTACATACATAAAGTGGTACTTGTTGTAGTGTCAGGAGGGTTAGGCTAGGGGGGGGAGTGTTAGTTTTAGTAACATACATAAAGTGGTACTTGTTGTAGTGTCAGGAGGGTTAGGGGTTAGGTTAGGGGGGAAGTGTTAGTTTTAGGTAACATACATAAAGTGGTACTTGTTGTAGTGTCAAGAGGGGTAGGGGTTAGGCTAGGGGGGGAAGTGTTAGCTTTAGGTAACATACATAAAGTGGTACTTGTTGTAGTGTCAGGAGGGTTAGGCTAGGGGGGAAGTGTTAGCTTTAGGTAACATGCATAAAGTGGTACTTGTTGTAGTGTCAGGAAGGTTAGGCTAGGGGAAGTGTTAGTTTTAGGTAACTTCCATAAAGTGGTACTTGTTGTAGTGTCAGGAGTGTTAGGGGTTAGGCTAGGGGGGAAGTGTTAGCTTTAGGTAACATACATAAGTGGTACTTGTTGTAGTGTCAGGAGGGTTAGGGGTTAGGCTAGGGGGGAAGTGTTAGCTTTAGGTAACTTTCATAAAGTGCTACTTGTTGTAGTCTCAGGAGGGTTAGGCTAGGGGGGACGTGTTAGCTTTAGGTAACTTCCATAAAGTGGTACTTGTTGTAGTGTCAGGAGGGTTAGGCTAGGGGGAAGTGTTAGTTTTAGATACCATACATAAAGTGGTACTTGTTGTAGTGTCAGGAGGGTTAGGGGTTAGGCTAGGGGGGAAGTGTTAGCTTTAGGTAACTTCCATAAAGTGGTACTTGTTGTAGTGTCAAGAGGGTTAGGCTAGGGCGGAAGTGTTAGCTTTAGGTAACTTCCATAAAGTGGTACTTGTTGTAGTGTCAGGAGGGTTAGGCTAGGGGGAAGTGTTAGCTTAGGTAACATACATAAAGTGGTACTTGTTGTAGTGTCAGGAGGGTTAGGGGTTAGGCTAGGGGGGAAGTGTTAGCTTTAGGTAACATACATAAAGTGGTACTTGTTGTAGTGTCAGGAGGGTTAGGCTAGGGGGGAAGTGTTTAGCTTTAGGTAACATACATAAAGTGGTACTTGTTGTAGTGTCAGGAGGGTTAGGGGTTAGGCTAGGTGGGAAGTGTTAGCTTTAGGTAATATACATAAAGTGGTACTTGTTGTAGTGTCAGGAGGGTTAGGCAAGGGGGGAAGTGTTAGCTTTAGGTAACATACATAAAGTGGTACTTGTTGTAGTGTCAGGAGGGTTAGGCTAGGGGGGGGAGTGTTAGTTTTAGGTAACATACATAAAGTGGTACTTGTTGTAGTGTCAGGAGGGCTAGGGGTTAGGCTAGGGGGGAAGTGTTAGCTTTAGGTAACATATATAAAGTGTTACTTGTTGTAGTGTCAGGAGGGTTAGGGGTTAGGTTAGGGGGGAAGTGTTAGTTTTAGGTAACATACATAAAGTGGTACTTGTTGTAGTGTCAGGAGGGGTAGGGGTTAGGCTAGGGGGGAAGTGTTAGCTTTAGGTAACATACATAAAGTGGTACTTGTTGTAGTGTCAGGAGGGTTAGGCTAGGGGGGGAAGTGTTAGCTTTAGGTAACATGCATAAAGTGGTACTTGTTGTAGTGTCAGGAGGGTTAGGCTAGGGGGAAGTGTTAGTTTTAGGTAACTTCCATAAAGTGGTACTTGTTGTAGTGTCAGGAGTGTTAGGGGTAGGCTAGGGGGGAAGTGTTAGCTTTAGGTAACATACATAAAGTGGTACTTGTTTGTAGTGTCAGGAGGGTTAGGGGTTAGGCTAGGGGGGAAGTGTTAGCTTTAGGTAACTTCATAAAGTGGTACTTGTTGTAGTCTCAGGAGGGTTAGGCTAGGGGGGACGTGTTAGCTTTAGGTAACTTCCATAAAGTGGTACTTGTTGTAGTGTCAGGAGGGTTAGGCTAGGGGGGAAGTGTTAGTTTTAGATACCATACATAAAGTGGTACTTGTTGTAGTGTCAGGAGGGTTAGGGGTTAGGCTAGGGGGGAAGTGTTAGCTTTAGGTAACTTCCATAAAGTGGTACTTGTTGTAGTGTCAAGAGGGTTAGGCTAGGGCGGAAGTGTTAGCTTTAGGTAACTTCCATAAAGTGGTACTTGTTGTAGTGTCAGGAGGGTTAGGCTAGGGGGAAGTGTTAGCTTTAGGTAACATACATAAAGTGGTACTTGTTGTAGTGTCAGGAGGGTTAGGGGTTAGGCTAGGGGGAAGTGTTAGCTTTAGGTAATATACATAAAGTGGTACTTGTTGTAGTGTCCAGGAGGGTTAGGCTAGGGGAAGTGTTAGCTTAGGTAACATACATAAAGTGGTACTTGTTGTAGTGTCAGGAGGGTTAGGGGTTAGGCTAGGGGGAAAGTGTTAGCTTTAGGTAATATACATAAAGTGGTACTTGTTGTAGTGTCAAGTGGGTTAGGCTAGGGCGGAAGTGTTAGCTTTAGGTAACTTCCATAAAGTGGTACTTGTTGTAGTGTCAGGAGGGTTAGGCTAGGGGGAAGTGTTAGCTTTAGGTAACATACATAAAGTGGTACTTGTTGTAGTGTCAGGAGGGTTAGGGGTTAGGCTAGGGGGGAAGTGTTAGCTTTAGGTAATATACATAAAGTGGTACTTGTTGTAGTGTCAAGAGGGTTAGGCTAGGGCGGAAGTGTTAGCTTTAGGTAACTTCCATAAGTGGTACTTGTTGTAGTGTCAGGAGGGTTAGGCTAGGGGGAAGTGTTAGCTTTAGGTAACATACATAAAGTGGTACTTGTTGTAGTGTCAGGAGGGTTAGGGGTTAGGCTAGGGGGGAAGTGTTAGCTTTAGGTAACATACATAAAGTGGTACTTGTTGTAGTGTCAGGAGGGTTAGGCTAGGGGGGAAGTGTTAGCTTTAGGTAACATACATAAAGTGGTACTTGTTGTAGTGTCAGGAGGGTTAGGGGTTAGGCTAGGGGGGAAGTGTTAGCTTTAGGTAATATACATAAAGTGGTACTTGTTGTAGTGTCAGGAGGGTAAGGCAAGGGGGGAAGTGTTAGCTTTAGGTAACATACATAAAGTGGTAGTTGTTGTAGTGTCAGGAGGGTTAGGCTAGGGGGGGGAGTGTTAGTTTTAGGTAACATACATAAAGTGGTACTTGTTGTAGTGTCAGGAGGGCTAGGGGTTAGGCTAGGGGGGAAGTGTTAGCTTTAGGTAAACATATATAAAGTGTTACTTGTTGTAGTGTCAGGAGGGTTAGGGGTTAGGTTAGGGGGGGAAGTGTTAGTTTTAGGTAACATACATAAAGTGGTAATTGGTTGTAGTGTCAGGAGGGGTAGGGGTTAGGCTAGGGGGGAAGTGTTAGCTTTAGGTAACATACATAAAGTGGTACTTGTTGTAGTGTCAGGAGGTTAGGCTAGGGGGGAAGTGTTAGCTTTAGGTAACATGCATAAAGTGGGTACTTGTTGTAGTGTCAGGAGGGTTAGGGGTTAGGCTAGGGGGGAAGTGTTAGCTTTAGGTAACATACATAAAGTGGTACTTGTTGTAGTGTCAGGAGGGTTAGGGGTTAGGCTAGGGGGGAAGTGTAGCTTTAGGTAACTTCCATAAAGTGGTACTTGTTGTAGTCTCAGGAGGGTTAGGCTAGGGGGGACATGTTAGCTTTAGGTAACTTCCATAAAGTGGTACTTGTTGTAGTGTCAGGAGGGTTAGGCTAGGGGGAAGTGTTAGTTTTAGGTAACTTCCATAAAGTGGTACTTGTTGTAGTGTCAGGAGGGTTAGGGGTTAGGCTAGGGGGGAAGTGTTAGCTTTAGGTAACTTCCATAAAGTGGTACTTGTTGTAGTGTCAGGAGGGTTAGGCTAGGGGGAAGTGTTAGCTTTAGGTAACATACATAAAGTGGTACTTGTTGTAGTGTCAGGAGGGTTAGGCTAGGGGGAAGTGTTAGCTTTAGGTAACTTCCGTAAAGTGGTACTTGTTGTAGTGTCAGGAGGGTTAGGCTAGGGGGGAAGTGTTAGTATTAGGTAACTTCCATAAGTGGTACTTGTTGTAGTGTCGGGAGGGTTAGGCTAGGGGGGGAAGTGTTAGTTTTAGATAACATACATAAAGTGGTACTTGTTGTAGTGTAAGGAGGGTTAGGGGTTAGGCTAGGGGGGAAGTGTTAGCTTTAGGTAACTTCCATAAAGTGGTACTTGTTGTAGTGTCAAGAGGGTTAGGCTAGGGCGGAAGTGTTAGCTTTAGGTAACTTCCATAAAGTGATACTTGTTGTAGTGTCAGGAGGGTTAGGCTAGGGGGAAGTGTTAGCTTAGGTAACATACATAAAGTGGTACTTGTTGTAGTGTCAGGAGGGTTAGGGTTAGGCTAGGGGGGAAGTGTTTAGCTTTAGGTAATATACATAAAGTGGTACTTGTTGTAGTGTCAGGAGGGTTAGGCAAGGGGGGAAGTGTTAGCTTTAGGTAACATACATAAAGTGGTACTTGTTGTAGTGTCAGGAGGGTTAGGGTTAGGCTAGGGGGGAAGTGTTAGCTTAGGTAACTTCCATAAAGTGGTACTTGTTGTAGTGTCGGGAGGGTTAGGCTAGGGGGGAAGTGTTAGTTTTAGATACCATACATAAAGTGGTACTTGTTGTAGTGTCAGGAGGGTTAGGGGTTAGGCTAGGGGGGAAGTGTTAGCTTTAGGTAATATACATAAAGTGGTACTTGTTGTAGTGTCAGGAGGGTTAGGCAAGGGGGGAAGTGTTAGCTTTAGGTAACATACATAAAGTGGTACTTGTTGTAGTGTCAGGAGGGTTAGGCTAGGGGGGGGGAGTGTTAGTTTTAGGTAACATACATAAAGTGGTACTTGTTGTAGTGTCAGGAGGGCT
Source organism: Oncorhynchus kisutch (assembly GCF_002021735.2). NCBI lineage: Eukaryota > Metazoa > Chordata > Actinopteri > Salmoniformes > Salmonidae > Oncorhynchus > Oncorhynchus kisutch. The sequence continues at coordinate 78,376,915 of NC_034178.2, forward strand.
AGGGGTTAGGCTAGGGGGGAAGTGTTAGCTTTAGGTAACATACATAAAGTGGTACTTGTTGTAGTGTCAGGAGGGGTAGGGGTTAGGCTAGGGGGGAAGTGTTAGCTTTAGGTAACATACATAAAGTGGTACTTGTTGTAGTGTCAGGATGGTTAGGCTAGGGGGGAAGTGTTAGCTTTAGGTAACATACATAAAGTGGTACTTGTTGTAGTGTCAGGAGGGTTAGGGGTTAGGCTAGGGGGGAAGTGTTAGCTTTAGGTAATATACATAAAGTGGTACTTGTTGTAGTGTCAGGAGGGTAAGGCAAGGGGGGAAGTGTTAGCTTTAGGTAACATACATAAAGTGGTAGTTGTTGTAGTGTCAGGAGGGTTAGGCTAGGGGGGGGAGTGTTAGTTTTAGGTAACATACATAAAGTGGTACTTGTTGTAGTGTCAGGAGGGCTAGGGGTTAGGCTAGGGGGAAGTGTTAGCTTTAGGTAACATATATAAAGTGTTACTTGTTGTAGTGTCAGGAGGGTTAGGGGTTAGGTTAGGGGGGAAGTGTTAGTTTTAGGTAACATACATAAAGTGGTAATTGTTGTAGTGTCAGGAGGGGTAGGGGTTAGGCTAGGGGGGAAGTGTTAGCTTTAGGTAACATACATAAAGTGGTACTTGTTGTAGTGTCAGGAGGGTTAGGCTAGGGGGAAGTGTTAGCTTTAGGTAACATGCATAAAGTGGTACTTGTTGTAGTGTCAGGAGGGTTAGGCTAGGGGGAAGTGTTAGTTTTAGGTAACATAAAGTGGTACTTGTTGTAGTGTCAGGAGTGTTAGGGGTTAGGCTAGGGGGGAAGTGTTAGCTTTAGGTAACATACATAAAGTGGTACTTGTTGTAGTGTCAGGAGGGTTAGGGGTTAGGCTAGGGGGGAAGTGTTAGCTTTAGGTAACTTCCATAAAGTGGTACTTGTTGTAGTCTCAGGAGGGTTAGGCTAGGGGGGACATGTTAGCTTTAGGTAACTTCCATAAAGTGGTACTTGTTGTAGTGTCAGGAGGGTTAGGCTAGGGGGAAGTGTTAGTTTTAGGTAACTTCCATAAAGTGGTACTTGTTGTAGTGTCAGGAGGGTTAGGGGTTAGGCTAGGGGGGAAGTGTTAGCTTTAGGTAACTTCCATAAAGTGGTACTTGTTGTAGTGTCAGGAGGGTTAGGCTAGGGGGGAAGTGTTAGCTTTAGGTAACATACATAAAGTGGTACTTGTTGTAGTGTCAGGAGGGTTAGGCTAGGGGGGAAGTGTTAGCTTTAGGTAACTTCCGTAAAGTGGTACTTGTTGTAGTGTCAGGAGGGTTAGGCTAGGGGGGAAGTGTTAGTATTAGGTAACTTCCATAAAGTGGTACTTGTTGTAGTGTCGGGAGGGTTAGGCTAGGGGGGGAGGTGTTAGTTTTAGATAACATACATAAAGTGGTACTTGTTGTAGTGTAAGGAGGGTTAGGGGTTAGGCTAGGGGGGAAGTGTTAGCTTTAGGTAACTTCCATAAAGTGGTACTTGTTGTAGTGTCAAGAGGGTTAGGCTAGGGCGGAAGTGTTAGCTTTAGGTAACTTCCATAAAGTGATACTTGTTGTAGTGTCAGGAGGGTTAGGCTAGGGGGAAGTGTTAGCTTTAGGTAACATACATAAAGTGGTACTTGTTGTAGTGTCAGGAGGGTTAGGGGTTAGGCTAGGGGGGAAGTGTTAGCTTTAGGTAATATACATAAAGTGGTACTTGTTGTAGTGTCAGGAGGGTTAGGCAAGGGGGGAAGTGTTAGCTTTAGGTAACATACATAAAGTGGTACTTGTTGTAGTGTCAGGAGGGTTAGGCTAGGGGGGGGAGTGTTAGTTTTAGGTAACATACATAAAGTGGTACTTGTTGTAGTGTCAGGAGGGTTAGGGGTTAGGCTAGGGGGAAGTGTTAGCTTTAGGTAACTTCCATAAAGTGGTACTTGTTGTAGTGTCGGGAGGGTTAGGCTAGGGGGGAAGTGTTAGTTTTAGATACCATACATAAAGTGGTACTTGTTGTAGTGTCAGGAGGGTTAGGGGTTAGGCTAGGGGGGAAGTGTTAGCTTTAGGTAACTATCCATAAAGTGGTACTTGTTGTAGTGTCAAGAGGGTTAGGCTAGGGCGGAAGTGTTAGCTTTAGGTAACTTCCATAAAGTGGTACTTGTTGTAGTGTCAGGAGGGTTAGGCTAGGGGGGGAGTGTTAGCTTTAGGTAACATACATAAAGTGGTACTTGTTGTAGTGTCAGGAGGGTTAGGGGTTAGGCTAGGGGGGAAGTTGTTAGCTTTAGGTAACATACATAAAGTGGTACTTGTTGTAGTGTCAGGAGGGGTAGGGGTTAGGCTAGGGGGAAGTGTTAGCTTTAGGTAACATACATAAAGTGGTACTTGTTGTAGTGTCAGGATGGTTAGGGCTAGGGGGGAAGTGTTAGCTTTAGGTAACATACATAAAGTGGTACTTGTTGTAGTGTCAGGAGGGTAGGGTAGGCTAGGGGGGGAAGTGTTAGCTTTAGGTAATACATAAAGTGGGTACTTGTTGTAGTGTCAAGGCAGGGGTTAGGCTAGGGGGGGAAGTGTTAGCTTAGGTAACATACATAAAGTGGTACTTGTTGTAGTGTCAGAGGGTAGGGTTAGGCTAGGGGGGGGAAGTGTTAGCTTTAGGTAACATACATAAAGTGGTACTTGTTGTAGTGTCAGGAGGGGCTAGGGGTTAGGCTAGGGGGGAAGTGTTAGCTTTAGGTAACATTATAAAGTGGTACTTGTTGTAGTGTCAGGAGGGTTAGGTTAGGCTAGGTGGGGAAGTGTTAGCTTTAGGTAACACTGGGCCCCGGCCATAAAGTGGTACTTGTTGTAGTGTCAGGAGGGTTAGGCTTGGGGAAGGGCTTAAGCTTTAGGTACTTCCAATAAAGTGGTACTTTGTTTAGTGTCAGGAGGGTTAGGCTAGGGGGGAAGTGGTTAGCTTTAGTAACATACATAAAGTGTACTTGTGTAGTGTCAGGAGGGTTAGGGGTTAGTCTGGGGGGGAAGTGTTAGTTATAGGTAACTTCCATAAATGGTACTTGTTGTATGTCAGGAGGGTTAGGGGTTAGGCTACGGGGGAAAGTGGGTTTAGCTTGAGGTAACTTCCATAAAGTGTACTTGTTGTAGTGTCAGGAGGGTTAGGGGTTAGGCTAGGGGGGAAGTGTTAGCTTTAGGTAACTTCCATAAAAGTGGTACTTTTTGTAGTGTCAGGAGGGTTAGGGTTAGGCTAGGGGGGAAGTGTTAGCTTTAGGTAACTTCCGTAAAGTGGTACTTGTTGTAGTGTCAGGAGGGTTAGGCTAGGGGGGAAGTGTTAGTATTAGGTAACTTCCATAAAGTGGTACTTGTTGTAGTGTCGGGAGGGTTAGGCTAGGGGGGGAAGTGTTAGTTTTAGATACCATACATAAAGTGGTACTTGTTGTAGTGTCAGGAGGGTTAGGGGTTAGGCTAGGGGGGAAGTGTTAGCTTTAGGTAACTTCCATAAAGTGGTACTTGTTGTAGTGTCCAGAGGGTTAGGCTAGGGCGGAAGTGTTAGCTTTAGGTAACTTCCATAAAGTGGTACTTGTTGTAGTGTCAGGAGGGTTAGGCTAGGGGGAAGTGTTAGCTTTAGGTAACATACATAAAGTGGTACTTGTTGTAGTGTCAGGAGGGTTAGGGGTTAGGCTAGGGGGGAAGTGTTAGCTTTAGGTAACATACATAAAGTGGTACTTGTTGTAGTGTCAGGAGGGTTAGGCTAGGGGGGGAAGTGTTAGCTTTAGGTAACATACATAAAGTGGTACTTGTTGTAGTGTCAGGAGGGTTAGGGGTTAGGCTAGGGGGGAAGTGTTAGCTTTAGGTAATATACATAAAGTGGTACTTGTTGTAGTGTCAGGAGGGTTAGGCAAGGGGGGAAGTGTTAGCTTTAGGTAACATACATAAAGTGGTACTTGTTGTAGTGTCAGGAGGGTTAGGGCTAGGGGGGAAGTGTTAGCTTTAGGTAACTTCCGTAAAGTGGTACTTGTTGTAGTGTCAGGAGGGTTAGGCTAGGGGGAGGAAGTGTTAGTATTAGGTAACTTCCATAAAGTGGTACTTGTTTGTAGTGTCGGGAGGGTTATAGGCTAGGGGGGAAGTGTTAGTTTTAGATACCATACATAAAGTGGTACTTGTTGTAGTGTCAGGAGGGTTAGGGGTTAGGCTAGGGGGGAAGTGTAGCTTTAGTAACTTCCATAAAGTGGGTACTTGTTGTAGTGTCAAGAGGGGTTAGGCTAGGGCGGAAGTGTTAGCTTTAGGTAACTTCCATAAAGTGGTACTTGTTGTAGTGTCAGGAGGGTTAGGCTAGGGGGAAGTGTTAGCTTTAGGTAACATACATAAAGTGGTACTTGTTGTAGTGTCAGGAGGGTTAGGCTAGGGGGAAGTGTTAGCTTTAGGTAACATACATAAAGTGGTACTTGTTGTAGTGTCAGGAGGGTTAGGGGTTAGGCTAGGGGGGAAGTGTTAGCTTTAGGTAACTTCCGTAAAGTGGTACTTGTTGTAGTGTCAGGAGGGTTAGGCTAGGGGGGAAGTGTTAGTATTAGGTAACTTCCATAAAGTGGTACTTGTTGTAGTGTCGGGAGGGTTAGGCTAGGGGGGAAGTGTTAGTTTTAGATACCATACATAAAGTGGTACTTGTTGTAGTGTCAGGAGGGTTAGGGGTTAGGCTAGGGGGGAAGTGTTAGCTTTAGGTAACTTCCATAAAGTGGTACTTGTTGTAGTGTCAAGAGGGTTAGGCTAGGGCGGAAGTGTTAGCTTTAGGTAACTTCCATAAAGTGGTACTTGTTGTAGTGTCAGGAGGGTTAGGCTTGGGGGAAGTGTTAGCTTTAGGTAATATACATAAAGTGGTACTTGTTGTAGTGTCAGGAGGGTTAGGGGTTAGGCTAGGGGGGAAGTGTTAGCTTTAGGTAACATACATAAAGTGGTACTTGTTGTAGTGTCAGGAGGGTTAGGCTAGGGGGGAAGTGTTAGCTTTAGGTAACATACATAAAGTGGTACTTGTTGTAGTGTCAGGAGGGTTAGGGGTTAGGCTAGGGGGGAAGTGTTAGCTTTAGGTAATATACATAAAGTGGTACTTGTTGTAGTGTCAGGAGGGTTAGGCAAGGGGGGAAGTGTTAGCTTTAGGTAACATACATAAAGTGGTACTTGTTGTAGTGTCAGGAGGGTTAGGCTAGGGGGGAAGTGTTAGCTTTAGGTAACTTCCGTAAAGTGGTACTTGTTGTAGTGTCAGGAGGGTTAGGCTAGGGGGGAAGTGTTAGTATTAGGTAACTTCCATAAAGTGGTACTTGTTGTAGTGTCGGGAGGGTTAGGCTAGGGGGGAAGTGTTAGTTTTAGATACCATACATAAAGTGGTACTTGTTGTAGTGTCAGGAGGGTTAGGGGTTAGGCTAGGGGGGAAGTGTTAGCTTTAGGTAACTTCCATAAAGTGGTACTTGTTGTAGTGTCAAGAGGGTTAGGCTAGGGCGGAAGTGTTAGCTTTAGGTAACTTCCATAAAGTGGTACTTGTTGTAGTGTCAGGAGGGTTAGGGGTTAGGCTAGGGGGGAAGTGTTAGCTTTAGGTAACATACATAAAGTGGTACTTGTTGTAGTGTCAGGAGGGTTAGGCTAGGGGGGAAGTGTTAGCTTTAGGTAACATACATAAAGTGGTACTTGTTGTAGTGTCAGGAGGGTTAGGGGTTAGGCTAGGGGGGAAGTGTTAGCTTTAGGTAACTTTCATAAAGTGGTACTTGTTGTAGTCTCAGGAGGGTTAGGCTAGGGGGGACGTGTTAGCTTTAGGTAACTTCCATAAAGTGGTACTTGTTGTAGTGTCAGGAGGGTTAGGCTAGGGGGAAGTGTTAGTTTTAGATACCATACATAAAGTGGTACTTGTTGTAGTGTCAGGAGGGTTAGGGGTTAGGCTAGGGGGGAAGTGTTAGCTTTAGGTAACTTCCATAAAGTGGTACTTGTTGTAGTGTCAGGAGGGTTAGGCTAGGGCGGAAGTGTTAGCTTTAGGTAACTTCCATAAAGTGGTACTTGTTGTAGTGTCAGGAGGGTTAGGCTAGGGGGAAGTGTTAGCTTTAGGTAACATACATAAAGTGGTACTTGTTGTAGTGTCAGGAGGGTTAGGGGTTAGGCTAGGGGGGAAGTGTTAGCTTTAGGTAATATACATAAAGTGGTACTTGTTGTAGTGTCAGGAGGGTTAGGCTAGGGGGAAGTGTTAGCTTTAGGTAACATACATAAAGTGGTACTTGTTGTAGTGTCAGGAGGGTTAGGGGTTAGGCTAGGGGGGAAGTGTTAGCTTTAGGTAACATACATAAAGTGGTACTTGTTGTATTGTCAGGAGGGTTAGGCTAGGGGGGAAGTGTTAGCTTTAGGTAACATACATAAAGTGGTACTTGTTGTAGTGTCAGGAGGGTTAGGGGTTAGGCTAGGGGGGAAGTGTTAGCTTTAGGTAATATACATAAAGTGGTACTTGTTGTAGTGTCAGGAGGGTAAGGCAAGGGGGGAAGTGTTAGCTTTAGGTAACATACATAAAGTGGTAGTTGTTGTAGTGTCAGGAGGGTTAGGCTAGGGGGGGGGAGTGTTAGTTTTAGGTAACATACATAAAGTGGTACTTGTTGTAGTGTCAGGAGGGCTAGGGGCTAGGCTAGGGGGGAAGTGTTAGCTTTAGGTAACATATATAAAGTGTTACTTGTTGTAGTGTCAGGAGGGTTAGGGGTTAGGTTAGGGGGGAAGTGTTAGTTTTAGGTAACATACATAAAGTGGTAATTGTTGTAGTGTCAGGAGGGGTAGGGGTTAGGCTAGGGGGGAAGTGTTAGCTTTAGGTAACATACATAAAGTGGTACTTGTTGTAGTGTCAGGAGGGTTAGGCTAGGGGGGAAGTGTTAGCTTTAGGTAACATGCATAAAGTGGTACTTGTTGTAGTGTCAGGAGGGTTAGGCTAGGGGGAAGTGTTAGTTTTAGGTAACTTCCATAAAGTGGTACTTGTTGTAGTGTCAGGAGTGTTAGGGGTTAGGCTAGGGGGGAAGTGTTAGCTTTAGGTAACATACATAAAGTGGTACTTGTTGTAGTGTCAGGAGGGTTAGGGGTTAGGCTAGGGGGGAAGGGTTAGCTTTAGGTAACTTCCATAAAGTGGTACTTGTTGTAGTCTCAGGAGGGTTAGGCTAGGGGGGACGTGTTAGCTTTAGGTAACTTCCATAAAGTGGTACTTGTTGTAGTGTCAGGAGGGTTAGGCTAGGGGGAAGTGTTAGTTTTAGGTAACTTCCATAAAGTGGTACTTGTTGTAGTGTCAGGAGGGTTAGGGGTTAGGCTAGGGGGGAAGTGTTAGCTTTAGGTAACTTCCATAAAGTGGTACTTGTTGTAGTGTCAGGAGGGTTAGGCTAGGGGGGAAGTGTTAGCTTTAGGTAACATACATAAAGTGGTACTTGTTGTAGTGTCAGGAGGGTTAGGCTAGGGGGGAAGTGTTTGCTTTAGGTAACTTCCGTAAAGTGGTACTTGTTGTAGTGTCAGGAGGGTTAGGCTAGGGGGGAAGTGTTAGTATTAGGTAACTTCCATAAAGTGGTACTTGTTGTAGTGTCGGGAGGGTTAGGCTAGGGGGGGAAGTGTTAGTTTTAGATACCATACATAAAGTGGTACTTGTTGTAGTGTAAGGAGGGTTAGGGGTTAGGCTAGGGGGGAAGTGTTAGCTATAGGTAACTTCCATAAAGTGGTACTTGTTGTAGTGTCAAGAGGGTTAGGCTAGGGCGGAAGTGTTAGCTTTAGGTAACTTCCATAAAGTGATACTTGTTGTAGTGTCAGGAGGGTTAGGCTAGGGGGAAGTGTTAGCTTTAGGTAACATACATAAAGTGGTACTTGTTGTAGTGTCAGGAGGGCTAGGGGTTAGGCTAGGGGGGAAGTGTTAGCTTTAGGTAACATATATAAAGTGTTACTTGTTGTAGTGACAGGAGGGTTAGGGGTTAGGTTAGGGGGGAAGTGTTAGTTTTAGGTAACATACATAAAGTGGTACTTGTTGTAGTGTCAGGAGGGGTAGGGGTTAGGCTAGGGGGGAAGTGTTAGCTTTAGGTAACATGCATAAAGTGGTACTTGTTGTAGTGTCAGGAGGGTTAGGCTTGGGGGAGGGTTAGCTTTAGGTAACTTCCATAAAGTGGTACTTGTTGTAGTGTCAGGAGGGTTAGGCTAGGGGGGAAGTGTTAGCTTTAGGTAACATACATAAAGTGGTACTTGTTGTAGTGTCAGGAGGGTTAGGGGTTAGGCTAGGGGGGGAGTGTTAGTTATAGGTAACTTCCATAAATTGGTACTTGTTGTAGTGTCAGGAGGGTTAGGGGTTAGGCTACGGGGGAAGTGTTAGCTTGAGGTAACTTCCATAAAGTGGTACTTGTTGTAGTGTCAGGAGGGTTAGGCTAGGGGGGTAGTGTTAGCTTTAGGTAACATACATAAAGTGGTACTTGTTGTAGTGTAAGGAGGGTTAGGGGTTAGGCTAGGGGGGAAGTGTTAGCTATAGGTAACTTCCATAAAGTGGTACTTGTTGTAGTGTCAAGAGGGTTAGGCTAGGGCGGAAGTGTTAGCTTTAGGTAACTTCCATAAAGTGATACTTGTTGTAGTGTCAGGAGGGTTAGGCTAGGGGGAAGTGTTAGCTTTAGGTAACATACATAAAGTGGTACTTGTTGTAGTGTCAGGAGGGCTAGGGGTTAGGCTAGGGGGGAAGTGTTAGCTTTAGGTAACATATATAAAGTGTTACTTGTTGTAGTGACAGGAGGGTTAGGGGTTAGGTTAGGGGGGAAGTGTTAGTTTTAGGTAACATACATAAAGTGGTACTTGTTGTAGTGTCAGGAGGGGTAGGGGTTAGGCTAGGGGGGAAGTGTTAGCTTTAGGTAACATGCATAAAGTGGTACTTGTTGTAGTGTCAGGAGGGTTAGGCTTGGGGGAGGGTTAGCTTTAGGTAACTTCCATAAAGTGGTACTTGTTGTAGTGTCAGGAGGGTTAGGCTAGGGGGGAAGTGTTAGCTTTAGGTAACATACATAAAGTGGTACTTGTTGTAGTGTCAGGAGGGTTAGGGGTTAGGCTAGGGGGGGAGTGTTAGTTATAGGTAACTTCCATAAATTGGTACTTGTTGTAGTGTCAGGAGGGTTAGGGGTTAGGCTACGGGGGAAGTGTTAGCTTGAGGTAACTTCCATAAAGTGGTACTTGTTGTAGTGTCAGGAGGGTTAGGCTAGGGGGGTAGTGTTAGCTTTAGGTAACATACATAAAGTGGTACTTGTTGTAGTGTCAGGAGGGTTAGGCTAGGGGGAAGTGTTCGTTTTAGGTAACTTCCATTTTTTTTATTTATTTTATTTCACCTTTATTTAACCAGGTAGGCTAGTTGAGAACAAGTTCTCATTTGCAACTGCGACCTGGCCAAGATAGAGCATAGCAGTGTGAGCATACAACAAAGAGTTACACATGGAGTAAACAATTAACAAGTCAATAACACAGTAGAAAACGAAGGGGGGGTCTATATACAATGTGTGCAAAAGGCATGAGGAGGTAGGCAAATAATTACAATTTTGCAGATTAACACTGGAGTGATAAAAGATCAGATGGTCATGTACAGGTAGAGATATTGGTGTGCAGAAGAGCAGAAAAGTAAATAAATAAAAACAGTACGGGGATGAGGTAGGTGAAAAGGGTGGGCCATAAAGTGGTACTTGTTGTAGTGTCAGGATGGTTAGGCTAGGGCAGAAGTGTTAGCTTTAGGTAACTTCCATAAAGTGGTACTTGTTGTAGTGTCAGGAGGGTTAGGCTAGGGGGGAAGTGTTAGCTTTAGGTAACATACATAAAGTGGTACTTGTTGTAGTGTCAGGAGGGTTAGGGGTTAGGCTAGGGGGAAGTGTTAGTTTTAGGTAACATACATAAAGTGGTACTTGTTGTAGTGTCAGCAGGGTTAGGGGTTAGGCTAGGGGGGGAAGTGTTAGCTTTAGGTAACTTCCATAAAGTGGTACTTGTTGTAGTGTCAGGAGGGTTAGGCTAGGGTGGAAGTGTTAGCTTTAGGTAACATACATAAAGTGGTACTTGTTGTAGTGTCAGGAGGGTTAGGGGTTAGGCTAGGGGGGAAGTGTTAGCTTTTGGTAACATACATAAAGTGGTACTTGTTGTAGTGTCAGGAGGGTTAGGCTAGGGGGGAAGTGTTAGCTTTAGGTAACATACATAAAGTGGTACTTGTTGTAGTGTCAGGAGGGTTAGGCTAGGGGGGAAGTGTTAGCTTTAGGTAACTTCCATAAAGTGGTACTTGTTGTAGTGTCAGGAGGGTTAGGCTAGGGGGGAAGTGTTAGTTTTAGGTAACTTCCATGAAGTGGTACTTGTTGTAGTGTCAGGAGGGTTAGGGGTTAGGCTAGGGGGGAAGTGTTAGATTTAGGTAACTTCCATAAAGTGGTACTTGTTGTAGTGTCAGGAGGGTTAGGGGTTAGGCTAGGGGGGAGTGTTAGCTTTAGGTAACATACATAAAGTGGTACTTGTTGTAGTGTCAGGAGGGTTAGGGGTTAGGCTAGGGGGAAAGTGTTAGCTTTAGCTAACTTCCATAAAGTGGTACTTGTTGTAGTGTCAGGAGGGTTAGGGGTTAGGCTAGGGGGGAAGTGTTAGCTTTAGGTAACATACATAAAGTGGTACTTGTTGTAGTGTCAGGAGGGTTAGGGGTTAGGCTAGGGGGGAAGTGTTAGCTTTAGGTAACTTCCATAAAGTGGTACTTGTTGTAGTGTCAGGAGGGTTAGGGGTTAGGCTAGGGGGGAAGTGTTAGCTTTAGGTAACATACATAAAGTGGTACTTGTTGTAGTGTCAGGAGGGTTAGGCTAGGGGGGAAGTGTTAGCTTTAGGGAACATACATAAAGTGGTACTTGTTGTAGTGTCAGGAGGGTTAGGCTAGGGGGGAAGTGTTAGTTTTAGGTAACTTCCATGAAGTGATACTTGTTGTAGTGTCGGGAGGGTTAGGGGTTAGGCTAGGGGGGAAGTGTTAGATTTAGGTAACTTCCATAAAGTGGTACTTGTTGTAGTGTCAGGAGGGTTAGGGGTTAGGCTAGGGGGAAGTGTTAGTTTTAGGTAACATACATAAAGTGGTACTTGTTGTAGTGTCAGGAGGGTTAGGCTAGGGGGGAAGTGTTAGTTTTAGGTCAATTCCATAAAGTGGTACTTGTTGTAGTGTCAGGAGGGTTAGGGGTTAGGCTAGGGGGAAAGTGTTAGCTTTAGCTAACTTCCATAAAGTGGTACTTGTTGTAGTGTCAGGAGGGTTAGGGGTTAGGCTAGGGGGGAAGTGTTAGCTTTAGGTAACATACATAAAGTGGTACTTGTTGTAGTGTCAGGAGGGTTAGGGGTTAGGCTAGGGGGGAAGTGTTAGCTTTAGGTAACTTCCATAAAGTGGTACTTGTTGTAGTGTCAGGAGGGTTAGGTGTTAGGCTAGGGGGGAAGTGTTAGCTTTAGGTAACATACATAAAGTGGTACTTGTTGTAGTGTCAGGAGGGTTAGGGGTTAGTCTAGGGGGTAACTTCCATAAAGTGGTACTTGTTGTAGTGTCAGGAGGGGTAGGGGTTAGGCTAGGGGGGAAGTGTTAGCTTTAGGTAACATGCATAAAGTGGTACTTGTTGTAGTGTCAGGAGGGTTAGGCTTGGGGGAGGGTTAGCTTTAGGTAACTTCCATAAAGTGGTACTTGTTGTAGTGTCAGGAGGGTTAGGCTAGGGGGGAAGTGTTAGCTTTAGGTAACATACATAAAGTGGTACTTGTTGTAGTGTCAGGAGGGTTAGGGGTTAGGCTAGGGGGGGAGTGTTAGTTATAGGTAACTTCCATAAATTGGTACTTGTTGTAGTGTCAGGAGGGTTAGGGGTTAGGCTACGGGGGAAGTGTTAGCTTGAGGTAACTTCCATAAAGTGGTACTTGTTGTAGTGTCAGGAGGGTTAGGCTAGGGGGGTAGTGTTAGCTTTAGGTAACATACATAAAGTGGTACTTGTTGTAGTGTCAGGAGGGTTAGGCTAGGGGGAAGTGTTCGTTTTAGGTAACTTCCATTTTTTTTATTTATTTTATTTCACCTTTATTTAACCAGGTAGGCTAGTTGAGAACAAGTTCTCATTTGCAACTGCGACCTGGCCAAGATAGAGCATAGCAGTGTGAGCATACAACAAAGAGTTACACATGGAGTAAACAATTAACAAGTCAATAACACAGTAGAAAACGAAGGGGGGGTCTATATACAATGTGTGCAAAAGGCATGAGGAGGTAGGCAAATAATTACAATTTTGCAGATTAACACTGGAGTGATAAAAGATCAGATGGTCATGTACAGGTAGAGATATTGGTGTGCAGAAGAGCAGAAAAGTAAATAAATAAAAACAGTACGGGGATGAGGTAGGTGAAAAGGGTGGGCCATAAAGTGGTACTTGTTGTAGTGTCAGGATGGTTAGGCTAGGGCAGAAGTGTTAGCTTTAGGTAACTTCCATAAAGTGGTACTTGTTGTAGTGTCAGGAGGGTTAGGCTAGGGGGGAAGTGTTAGCTTTAGGTAACATACATAAAGTGGTACTTGTTGTAGTGTCAGGAGGGTTAGGGGTTAGGCTAGGGGGAAGTGTTAGTTTTAGGTAACATACATAAAGTGGTACTTGTTGTAGTGTCAGCAGGGTTAGGGGTTAGGCTAGGGGGGGAAGTGTTAGCTTTAGGTAACTTCCATAAAGTGGTACTTGTTGTAGTGTCAGGAGGGTTAGGCTAGGGTGGAAGTGTTAGCTTTAGGTAACATACATAAAGTGGTACTTGTTGTAGTGTCAGGAGGGTTAGGGGTTAGGCTAGGGGGGAAGTGTTAGCTTTTGGTAACATACATAAAGTGGTACTTGTTGTAGTGTCAGGAGGGTTAGGCTAGGGGGGAAGTGTTAGCTTTAGGTAACATACATAAAGTGGTACTTGTTGTAGTGTCAGGAGGGTTAGGCTAGGGGGGAAGTGTTAGCTTTAGGTAACTTCCATAAAGTGGTACTTGTTGTAGTGTCAGGAGGGTTAGGCTAGGGGGGAAGTGTTAGTTTTAGGTAACTTCCATGAAGTGGTACTTGTTGTAGTGTCAGGAGGGTTAGGGGTTAGGCTAGAGGGGAAGTGTTAGATTTAGGTAACTTCCATAAAGTGGTACTTGTTGTAGTGTCAGGAGGGTTAGGGGTTAGGCTAGGGGGGAGTGTTAGCTTTAGGTAACATACATAAAGTGGTACTTGTTGTAGTGTCAGGAGGGTTAGGGGTTAGGCTAGGGGGAAAGTGTTAGCTTTAGCTAACTTCCATAAAGTGGTACTTGTTGTAGTGTCAGGAGGGTTAGGGGTTAGGCTAGGGGGGAAGTGTTAGCTTTAGGTAACATACATAAAGTGGTACTTGTTGTAGTGTCAGGAGGGTTAGGGGTTAGGCTAGGGGGGAAGTGTTAGCTTTAGGTAACTTCCATAAAGTGGTACTTGTTGTAGTGTCAGGAGGGTTAGGGGTTAGGCTAGGGGGGAAGTGTTAGCTTTAGGTAACATACATAAAGTGGTACTTGTTGTAGTGTCAGGAGGGTTAGGCTAGGGGGGAAGTGTTAGCTTTAGGGAACATACATAAAGTGGTACTTGTTGTAGTGTCAGGAGGGTTAGGCTAGGGGGGAAGTGTTAGTTTTAGGTAACTTCCATGAAGTGATACTTGTTGTAGTGTCGGGAGGGTTAGGGGTTAGGCTAGGGGGGAAGTGTTAGATTTAGGTAACTTCCATAAAGTGGTACTTGTTGTAGTGTCAGGAGGGTTAGGGGTTAGGCTAGGGGGAAGTGTTAGTTTTAGGTAACATACATAAAGTGGTACTTGTTGTAGTGTCAGGAGGGTTAGGCTAGGGGGGAAGTGTTAGTTTTAGGTCAATTCCATAAAGTGGTACTTGTTGTAGTGTCAGGAGGGTTAGGGGTTAGGCTAGGGGGAAAGTGTTAGCTTTAGCTAACTTCCATAAAGTGGTACTTGTTGTAGTGTCAGGAGGGTTAGGGGTTAGGCTAGGGGGGAAGTGTTAGCTTTAGGTAACATACATAAAGTGGTACTTGTTGTAGTGTCAGGAGGGTTAGGGGTTAGGCTAGGGGGGAAGTGTTAGCTTTAGGTAACTTCCATAAAGTGGTACTTGTTGTAGTGTCAGGAGGGTTAGGTGTTAGGCTAGGGGGGAAGTGTTAGCTTTAGGTAACATACATAAAGTGGTACTTGTTGTAGTGTCAGGAGGGTTAGGGGTTAGTCTAGGGGGTAACTTCCATAAAGTGGTACTTGTTGTAGTGTCAGGAGGGTTAGGGGTTAGGCTAGGGGGAAGTGTTAGCTTTAGGTAACATACATAAAGTGGTACTTGTTGTAGTGTCAGGAGGGTTAGGCTAGGGGGGAAGTGTTAGCTTTAGGTAACATACATAAAGTGGTACTTGTTGTAGTGTCAGGAGGGTTAGGGGTTAGGCTAGGGGGGAGTGTTAGCTTTAGGTAACATACATAAAGTGGGACTTGTTGTAGTGTCAGGAGGGTTAGGGGTTAGGCTAGGGGGAAGTGTTAGCTTTAGGTAACATACTGTACATAATGTGTTACTTGTTGTAGTGTGATGGTTGTCGTGGTAATGTATGTGATGTGTTGCTTGTTGTAGTGAGGGTGGTCATGGTAACTTACGTAAAGTGGTACTTGTTGTAGTGTGAGGGTTGTCGGGGGATGGTGTTCTTATCCCAGCTCAGACTGTGTTCCGGGAACGGTCCTGGGGCGAAGGACGAGCTCTCCTCTCTCACCACCGCCATACGGCCTGACCTGGAGACCTGCTGGGGTTGTTGCAGTACTGACAGTACCGGCATGGGCTGTGATACAACACACACACATTGTCATACAGTAAGTACACACACACAACCATTACCAAACAAACACCAGTGATGGTGGAAGGATTTTTCAATTGGGTCATTCTTTTTACTATGTTTGATTGTTTTCTGCTTTCTGATTTAGAAGGTTTGTGGATGCTTCTCTTCTGTCATTACTTGATGCTGTTGAATACTAAATAAATCAAATCTAATGTTATTGGTCACATACACATATTTATCAGATGTTATTGCAGGTGTAGCGAAATGCTTATGTTCCTAGCTCCAACAGTGCAGTAACATCTAACAATTCACAACAATACACTTAAATATAAATGTTAAATTATGGAATTAAGACATTTTTAAATATTACTATGAGCAATGTCGGAATGGCATTGACTAAAATACAGTAGAATAGAATATAGCAAATAAACCCAACAAAAAAAGAAACTGCCCTTTTTCAGGACCCTGTCTTTCAAAGATAATTCATAAAAGTAACTTTACAGATGTTCATTGTAAAGGGTTTAAACACTGTTTTCCATGAACCATAATGAACATGCACCTGTGGAACGGTCATTAAGACACTAACAGCTTATAGACGGTAGGCAATTAAGGTCACAGTTATGAAAACTTAGGACACTAAAGAGGCCTTTCTACGGACTCACCAAAAGAAACACCAAAAGAAAGATGCCCAGGAGCCCAGCTCATCTGCGTGAACGTGACTTAGGCATGCTGCAAGGAGGCATGAGGACTGCAGATGTGGCCAGGGCAGTAAATTGCAATATCCGTACAGTGAGACGCCTAAGACAGTGCTACAGGGAGACGGGACGGACAGCTGATCGTCCTCGCAGTGGCAGACCACGTGTAACAACACCTGCACAGGTGTTACACCAGGAACGCACAATCCCTCCATCAGTGATTAGACTGTCCGCAACAGGCTGAGAGAGGCTGGCCTGGGGGCTTGTAGGCCTGTTGTAAGGCTGGTCCACACCAGACATCACCGGCAACAACATCGCCTATGGGCACGAAACCACCATTGCTGGACCAGACAGGACTGGCAAAAAGTGCTATTCATTAACGAGTCGCGGATTTGTCTCACCAGGGATGATGGTCGGATTCGCTAACCCTAACTAGTCGAAGGAATGAGCGTTACACCGAGGCCTGTACTCTGGAGCGGGATCGATTTGGAGGTGGAGGGTCCGTCATGGTCTGGAGCGGTGTGTCACAGCATCATCGGACTGAGCTTGTTGTCACTGCAGGCAATCTCAACACGGTTCGTTATAGGGAAGACATCCTCCTCCCTCATGTGGTACCCTTCCTGCAGGCTCATCCTGACATGACCCTCCAGCATGACAATGCCACACCAGATACTGACTGTTACTTTTGATTTGGATCCCCCCTTTGTTCACGGTCAAATTATTCAATTTCTGTTAGTCACATGTCTGTGGAACTTGTTCAGTTTACAGTTGAAGTCAAAACTCTACAATACACCTTAGCCAAATCAATTTAAACTCAATTTCTGACATTTAATCCTAGTAAAAATCTCTGTTTTCAGTCAGATAGGATCACCACTGTATTAAAAGAATGTGAAATGTCAGAATAATAGTAGAGAGAATGATTTATTTCAGCTTTTATTCCTTTCATCACATTCCCAGCGGGTCAGAAGTTTACATACACTCAATTAGTATTTGATAGCATTGCCTTTAAATTGTTTAACATGGGGCAAATGTTTTGGGTAGCCTTCCACAAGCTTCCCACAATAAGTTGTGAGTCAGGGTTGTAGGCCTACTTGCTCGCACACGCTTTTTCAGTTCTGCCCACACATTTTCTATGGGATTGAAATCAGGGCTTTGTGATGGCCACTCCAATACATTGACTTTGTTGTCCTTAAGCCATTTTGCCACAACTTTGGAAGTATGCTTGGGGTCATTGTCCATCTGGAAGACCCATTTGCAAACAAGCTTCCTGACTGATGTCTTGAGATGTTGCTTCAATATATCCACATAATTTCCCTACCTTGTAATGCCATCTATTTTGTGAAGTGCACCAGTCCTTCCTGCAGCAGAGCACCCCCACAACATGATGCTGCCACCCCCGTGCTTCACGGTTGGGATGGTGTTCTTTGGCTTGCAAACCTCCCTCTTTTTCCTCCAAACATAATGATGGTCAATTATGGCTAAACAGCTCTACTGTTTAGCCATAAGAGGGCATTTCTCCAAAAAGTACGATCTTTGTCCCCATGTGCAGTTGCAAACCGTAGTCTCGCTTTTTTATGGCGGCTTTGGAACAGTGGCTTCTTCCTTGCTGAGCGGCCTTTCAGGTTATGTCAATATAGGACTTGTTTTACTGTGGATATAGATACTTTTGTACCTGCTTCCTCCAGCTTCTTCACAAGGTCCTTTGCTGTTGTTCTGGGATTGATTTGCACTTTTCACACAAAGTATGTTAATCTCTAGGAGACAGAACGCGTCTCCTTCCTGAGCGGTATGACGGATGCGTGGTCCCATGGTGTTTATACTTGCGTACTATTACGCAAGTATAAAGGTCCACAACTTTTTTCTGAGGCCTTTTATTGTTCCCATCACAAGGTGCATCTCTGTAATGATCATGCTGTTCAATCAGCTTGTTGATATGCCACACCTGTCAGGTGGATGGAGTATCTTGGCAAAGGAGAAATGCTCACTAACAGTGATGTTAACAAATTTGTGCACAAAATTTGAGATAAATAAGCTTTTTGTGCATATGGAACATTTCTGTGATGTTTTTCTCTGCTCATGAAACATGAGACCTACACTTTACCTGTTGCATTTTTTATTTTGTTCAGTGTAGTTGACATTGGCCAAGTTTTGTCTTTCATTTCTGCTTCTCTAGTGGAGCGAGGACGCTTAGGGCGGGGAGATTTTTTGTGCAAAATGTCCAAATGACATCAATTGGACCGGTTTTAAGGAAGTAAAAAGAAATATCCAACATTCTGGTAGTATATCAGTTCATCTTGGATGCACATTATGTGGTAAAAAATTCTATACTGTCAGCTTTTATTTCACTGAAAGAAATTGCATGTTTAGGCTACACAACAGGTCCCTAAATGTGCCTTCTTACAGTATTCTCTCAAGATGCTGAAAGAAAGAAATCATATTTCTCCACTTCTGTTCGCGAGACAAAATTAACATTTTTCTGCAAGAAACAGTTAATTGTTCAGGAATTAATTCTATAATAGGCTACAATTGAAGCCGAAAGTCAGCGGCCAGACTTCAGCTCCTATTCCAACTAGGCTACTGTTCCCATCTGAGCTTGAAATGAGGGAGTACGGCCGTGTCTGACACACACGGTATCACACATCTCTGGCTCAAGGAGCAAGAGAACACACTGTATTTCAGGGGAAGAACATGATGTCATGTTCTGTAATTCCTCCTCAACATTACTTTTGGTTTTCTGTGATTGTCTATTAATGGGGGCAGGAGTGTTTCCTGAAGCAGTGTTCACCTGAACAGGTAAATATCCTGTCCCTACTCCTGTTCCCTACCTTGAGGGTGAGGCCAGGTTTCCTGAGGGAGTATTTCATTGGTCGATCCTTCAGTATATCATGCAGCTTCCCTGGGTCGGCCCCACCCATGTGGCAGCTGAACTGTGGGACTCGCACGTGGCTGCAGTTTGGCGCGGGAGTGTGTCCTGCGTCAGGCAGCACCTTCCTCAGCCAGCGGTAGTACTGAGACTGGGCTCCCTGCAGCTGCTCCCTCTGCAGACGCTCTCCTGGGGGAGGGAACACAGGTAGGAGCATATTATAATGAATGTTTCACAATGCCGTGCCCTACTGAACGCCGTGCCCTATTGAAAACTGTATCCTTCTGAACACTATAACCTACTAAAAGTTGGGCCATACTGAACACTGTAACCTACTGAACACTGTATCCTACTGAACACTGAATACTACTGAACACTAACCTACTAAAGGGTGTATCCTACTGAATGCTGTATCCCATTGAACAGTGTATTCTACTAAATGTTGTATCCTACTGAACACTGGGCTATACTGTAACCTACTGAACGCCGTATCTTATTGAACACTGACCTACTGAACACTGTATCCTACTGAATGCTTTAGCTTACTGAACGCTGTATCCTACAGGAACGCTGTGACCTACTAAACTCTGTGTTCTACTAAATGCTGGGCTTTACTGAACGCTGTATCCTACTAAACACTGGGCTTTACTGAACGCTGAATCCTACTAAAACCTGGGCCATACTGAACACTATAACCTACTGAACACGGAATACTACTGAACACTAACCTACTGGACGGTGTGTATCCTACTGAATGCTGAATCCTACTGAATACTGCAACCTACTGAACGCTGTATCCTACTGAACACTGGGCTATACTGTAACCTACTGAATGCTGTATCCTACTGAACACTGCAACCTACTGAACGCTGTATCCTACTGAACACTGCAACCTACTGAATGCTGTATCCTACTGAACACTGGGCTATACTGTAACCTACTGAACGCTGTATCTTACTGAACACTGACCTACTGAATGCTATGCAATACTAAACTCTGTATTCTACTAAACGCTGTATCCTACTGAATGCTTTATCCTACTGAACTCTGTACCCTACTGAACACTGTGACCTACTAAACCCTGTGTTCTACTAAAAGCTATATCCTACTGAATGCTGTATATTACTGAACTCTAACCTACTGAATGCTGTATCCTACTGAACATGGTAACCTACTGATTACTGTATCCTACTAAATGCTGGGCTTTACTGAATGCTGTATCCTACTAAACGCTGGGCCATACTGAACGCTGTATCCTACTGAATGCTGGGCTTTACTTACTGAACACTGTATCCTACTAAACGCTGGGCCATCCTAAACGCTGATTCCTACTGAACGCTGAAATCCTACTAAACGCTGTATCCTACTGAATGCTGTTACCTACTGAATGCTGTATCCTACTGAATACTGTATCCTACTGAATAATGCAACCAACTGAATGCTGTATCCTACTGAATGCTGTATCCTACTGAACAATGCAACCTACTGAATGCTGTATCCTACTGAATGCTGTATCCTACTGAACAATGCAACCTACTGAATGCTGTATCCTACTGAATGCTGTATCCTACTGAATAATGCAACCTACTGAATGCTGTATCCTACTGAATGCTGTATCCTACTGAATAATGCAACCTACTGAATGCTGTATCCTACTGAATGCTGTATCCTACTGAATAATGCAACCTACTGAATGCTGTATCCTACTGAATGCTGTATCCTACTGAACGCTGTATCCTACTGAATAATGCAACCTACTGAATGCTGTATCCTACTGAACGCTGTATGTATCCTACTGATCGCTGGGCTATACTGAATGCTGTATCCTTCTGAACAATGTAACCTACTAAACACTGGGCCATACTGAATGCTGTATTCTACTGAACGCTGTATCCTACTGAACACTGGGCCATACTGAAAGCTGTATCCTACTGAACACTGGGCCATACTGAATGCTGTATTCTACTGAACGCTGTATCCTACTGAACACTGGGCCATACTGAAAGCTGTATCCTACTGAACACTGGGCCATACTGAAAGCTGTATCCTACTGAACACTGGGCCATACTGAATGCTGTATTCTACTGTACGCTGTATCCTACTGAACACTGGGCCATACTGAATGCTGTATTCTACTGAACGCTGTATCCTACTGAACACTGGGCCATACTGAATGCTGTATCCTACTGAACACTGGGCCATACTGAACGCAGTGCACTACTTAACACTGTGCCCTACTACTACATGGCCCTGGTAACTATGAAATAACACAGATGGAATCATGTAGTAACCAAAAAAGTTTGAAACAAATCTAAATATATTTTAGATTTTAGATTCTTCATAGTAGCCACCCTTCCTTCGCCTTGATGATAGCTTTGCACACTCTTGGCATTCTCTCAACCAGTTTCACCTGGAATGCTTTTCCAACAGTCTTGGAGGAGTTTCCACATAAGCTGAGCACTTGTTAGCTGGTTTTCCTTCACTCTGTGGTCCAAATCATCCCGAATTGGGTTGAGGTTGGGTGATTGTGGAGGCCAGGTGATCTGATGCAGCACTCCATCACTCTCCTTCTTGGTCCTTCTTGGTCAAAAATCCCTTAACACTTTTTTGGTTACTACATTACTCCATATGTTATTTCATAGTTTTGATGTCTTCACTATTATTCTACAATGTAGAAAATAGTTTTAAAAACTAAGAAAACCCCTTGAATGGGTAGGTGTGTCCAAACCATAGACTGATACT
The DNA here is from genome assembly GCF_002021735.2 of Oncorhynchus kisutch. Taxonomy (NCBI): domain Eukaryota; kingdom Metazoa; phylum Chordata; class Actinopteri; order Salmoniformes; family Salmonidae; genus Oncorhynchus; species Oncorhynchus kisutch. The sequence goes on from NC_034178.2 coordinate 78,398,015, forward strand.
ATACATGGCCCTGGTGTGGAGCGGTCTCTACCTGGTCCCTACTTGTGAAGTGGATGGTGAAAGGTAGGACAGAGCTGAATACGGTTATGGTAAACTACCCTGGTAGGTGTATAGTAACCACAGAGACAGGGTGGGGGTCTGGTACATGGTAACTACTGAGACAGTGTGGGGGTCTGGTACATGGTAGGTGTATAGTAACTATAGAGACAGGGTGGGGGTCTGGTACGTGGTAGGTGTATAGTAACTATAGAGACGGGGTGGGGGTCTGGTACGTGGTAGGTGTATAGTAACTATAGAGACGGGGTGGGGGTCTGGTACATGGTATGTGTATAGTAACTACAGAGACGGGGTAGGGGTCTGGTACATGGTAGGTGTATAGTAACTATAGAGACAGGGTGGGGGTCTGGTACATGGTAGGTGTATAGTAACTATAGAGACGGGGTGGGGGTCTGGTACATGGTAGGTGTATAGTAACTATAGAGACGGGTGGGGGTCTGGTACGTGGTAGGTGTATAGTAACTACAGAGACAGGGTGGGGGTCTGGTACGTGGTAGGTGTATAGTAACTATAGAGACAGGGTGGGGGTCTGGTATATGGTAGGTGTATAGTAACTATAGAGACATGGTGAGGGTCTGGTACCTGGTAGTTGTATAGTAACAGGGCTGAAGGTGTGTTACCTGCCAGGTGTATAGTAACAGGGGGGACAGGACTCAAGACTGGTGGGGGTGTGATGTAGAGCTCCATGTCATTGTAGCGGTGTAGCCAGGGTCGGATGTCTCTCTGAGGCAGTGTGGGTCTCTGGGTGTTGCCATGGAGCACATTCTCTCTCCAAGGCTATGGAGGTAGAGACATTACACATTAAGATGCCACACATAGCTGTTTTAAAAACATCACTAACCATTTTTTATTTTATTTTAAATTTTACCTTTATTTAACTAGGCAAGTCAGTTAAGAACACATTCTTATTTTCAATGACGGCCTAGGAACAGTGGGTTAACTGCCTGTTCAGGGGCAGAACGACAGCTCGGGGGTTTGAACTTGCAACCTTCCGGTTACTTCCGGTTACTAGTCCAACGCTCTAACCACTAGGCTACGCTGCAACCATAACCCCAACCCTACAGAGATATACATCACTAACCATAACCCTAACCCTATAGAGATATACATCACTAACCATAACCCTTTACAGGTATATATCACTAACGATAACCCTATAGAGGTATATATCACTAACCCCAACCCTACAGAGATATACATCACTAACCATAACCCTAACCCTATAGAGATATACATCACTAACCATAACCCTATAGAGGTATATATCACTAACCCCAACCCTACAGAGATATACATCACTAACCATAACCCTAACCCTATAGAGATATATATCACTAACCATAACCCTATAGAGGTATATATCACTAACCCCAACCCTACAGAGATATACATCACTAACCATAACCCTATAGAGGTATATATCACTAACCATAACCCTATAGAGATATACATCACTAACCATAACCCTATAGAGATATATATCACTAACCATAACCCTATAGAGGTATATATCACTAACCATAACCCTATAGAGATATATATCACTAACCATAACCCTACAGAGATATACATCACTAACCCTAACCCTATAGAGATATATATCACTAACCATAACCCTATAGAGGTATATATCACTAACCATAACCCTATAGAGATATACATCACTAACCATAACCCTATAGAGATATATATCACTAAACATAACCCTATAGAGGTATATATCACTAACCATAACCCTACAGAGATATACATCACTAACCATAACCATAACCCTATAGAGATATACATCACTAACCATAACCCTATAGAGGTATATATCACTAACCATAACCCTATAGAGGTATATATCACTAACCATAACCCTATAGAGATATATATCACTAACCATAACCCTATAGAGGTATATATCACTAACCATAACCCTATAGAGGTATATATCACTAACCATAACCCTATAGAGGTATATATCACTAACCATAACCATAACCCTATAGAGATATATATCACTAACCATAACCCTACAGAGATATACATCACTAACCATAACCATAACCCTATAGAGGTATATATCACTAACCATAACCCTACAGAGATATACATCACTAACCATAACCATAACCCTATAGAGATATACATCACTAACCATAACCCTATAGAGGTATATATCACTAACCATAACCCTATAGAGGTATATATCACTAACCATAACCCTATAGAGGTATATATCACTAACCATAACCCTATAGAGGTATATATTACTAACCATAACCCTATAGAGGTATATATCACCAACCATAACCCTATAGAGGTATATATCACTAACCATCACCCTATAGAGGTATATATCACTAACCATAACCCTATAGAGGTATATATCACTAACCATAACCCTATAGAGATATATATCACTAACCATAACCCTATAGAGGTATATATCACTAAACATAACCCTATAGAGGTATATATCACTAACCATAACCCTACAGAGATATACATCACTAACCATAACCATAACCCTATAGAGATATACATCACTAACCATAACCCTATAGAGGTATATATCACTAACCATAACCCTATAGAGGTATATATCACTAACCATAACCCTATAGAGGTATATATCACTAACCATCACCCTATAGAGGTATATATCACTAACCATAACCCTACAGAGATATACATCACTAACCAAAACCATAACCCTATAGAGATATACATCACTAACCATAACCCTATAGAGGTATATATCACTAACCCCAACCCTACAGAGATATACATCACTAACCATAACCCTAACCCTATAGAGATATATATCACTAACCATAACCCTATAGAGGTATATATCACTAACCATAACCCTATAGAGGTATATATCACTAACCATAACCCTATACAGGTATACATCACTAACCATAACCCTATAGAGGTATATATCACTAACCATAACCCTAACCCTATAGAGATATATATCACTAACCATAACCCTATAGAGGTATATATCACTAACCATAACCCTATACAGGTATACATCACTAACCATAACCCTATAGAGGTATATATCACTAACCATAACCCTAACCCTATAGAGATATATATCACTAACCATAACCCTATAGAGATATACATCACTAACCATAACCCTAACCCTATAGAGATATATATCACTAACCATAACCCTATAGAGGTATATATCACTAACCATAACCCTATAGAGGTATATATCACTAACCATAACCCTATAGAGGTATATATCACTAACCATAACCCTATACAGGTATACATCACTAACCATAACCCTATAGAGGTATATATCACTAACCATAACCCTATAGAGGTGTATGTCACATGACCTCCTATCAAATACTAGAGACTACCTACCCTAACCTCATGCATTGATCTGATTTTCTGTAATATACCATTGCTGAACAGACCATAATATTGTGACCATAACCATGACCACCAAGGTTCCAAAGAAACCCCTTAGGATTGTGGTCAAGATACATTTTAAAACATTTAATCATGATCTATTTCTAAATGATTTGGCTGCTGTACCCTGGGAGCTGATTTATCTAGAGGATGATTTAAATCACACTACAGAATTTTTTATTGATTTGCCCACTGAGGTAATGGACCATCATGCCCCCATAAGAAAGACTACAGTTGGTGCTCGTCCATCTCCATGGATTGATGATGAACTGGGTGAGGCTTTTTCTCAAAGAAATATGGCAAACGTCTTAGCAGCCTATTCAAAATGAGAAATGATTGTAAAAAGGTATGGAACACAGTTAATCATACCCATCAAGTGTGGAGGTTGACAGGAGAATAATATCAAAACCAGTTGATATTGCCAATCATTTGGCAGATCTTTTTACAAAGAAATGTAAACATACATTCTTCCAAACAATCTATGGTCCAATGGATTGATGATCATATTATGAGCAAAAAGACCTGCTCTTTTAGTCTGCAAACGGTGTCAGTGGAGGACATGTTAAACCTATTGAAGTCATTACCTGATGGTAAATCTACAGGTTATGGTCTTATGGAGAAAAAAATTGCTTCGCTGTGCTGCTCCCCAGATTGCAGTTCCACTGAGATACATATTTAATTGGTCACTGGAAAAGGGGATGTTTGCAAATGTATGGAAGCATGCGAAACTGTTTCCTATTCCGAAAGACTGCAAAGAACCCATTACTCCTGCTAATAGTCGACCAATTAGTCTACTCCCTACACTCAGTAAGATATTGGAGGGTATTGTGAGTAGACAAATATGGGAGTACATGGAAAAGAACGATCTGATTACAGCCAATCAGCATGCTTATCACAAAAACCATTCCACTAGCACTGCATTGGTTGACATGACTGACCAGTGGCTCAATGCTATGGATAATGGCAGGTTCGCTGCATTGGTTGACATGACTGACCAGTGGCTCAATGCTATGGATAATGGCAGGTTCGCTGCATTGGTTGACATGACTGACCAGTGGCTCAATGCTATGGATAATGGCAGGTTTGTGGGTGTACTATTTTTAGATTTCAGTGCAGCATTTGATTTAGTGGATCATGAAATAATTTTGACAACATTAATGCATCATGGTTTTAAGGAGGTAGTACTGAATTGGGTACAGTCATATCAAACTGACAGGAAACAGTCCACTTATATCAATGGTTAATTTTCTGCTGAACACCGCAGGGCAACTGCCTTGGGCCACTTCTTTATTTAACTTCATATGGCTGCAGGGGCAGCATTGATTAGCTTGGATGAAAAGGTGCCCATTGTAAACGGCCAGCTCCTCATTCTCAGTTGCTAATATATGCACATTATTATTAGTATTGGATAGAAAACACTCTAAAGTTTCCAAAACTGTCAAAATATTGTCTGTGAGTATACCAGAACTGATATTGCAGGCGAAACCCTGAGGAAAATTAAACCAGGAAGTGGCTTCTATTTTGAAAACTCCATGTTCCATAGCCTGCCTTCGCCCCATTTCAAGGGATATCAATCAGATTCCTTTTCCTATCGCTTCCTCAAGGTGTCAACAGTCTTCAGACATAGTTTCAGGCTTTTATTTTGAAAAATGAGCCAGAAAGATAACATCGCGTCAAGTGGTCACATGAGTTTTGCTCGCGCAACAGAGTTTGGACAGCTATTGCTTTTCCCTCTCTTACTATGAAAGACATTTGCGGTTGATATATTAGCGATTATATATTTTAAAAACAACCTGAGAATTGATTATAAAAAACGTTTGACATGTTTCTGTGGACATTATGGAAACTATTTGGAATTTGTCTGCGTTGTCGTGACCGCTCTTTCCTGTGGATTTCTGAACATAACGTGCCAAACAAATTGAGGTATTTTGGATATAAAAATAATCTTTATGGAACAAAAGGAACATTTGTTGTGTGACTGGGAGTCTCGTGAGTGAAAACATCCAAAGATCATCAAAGGTAAACGATTCATTTGATTGCTTTTCTGATTTTCGTGACCAAGCTAAGTGTACATAATGTTTTGTGGTGCGATCGATAAACTTACACAAACGCTTGGATTGCTTTCACTGTAAAGCATAATTTCAAAATCTGACACGACAGGTGGATTAACAAAAGGCTAAGCTGTGTTTTCCTATATTGCACTTGTGATTTCATGAATATAAATACTTTTAGTAATATTTATTGAATGTAGCACTATGCTATTCAGCGGTTGTTGATGACACTTATCCCGTTAACGGGATTGCAGCCATAACAAGTTAATATATACGAACAACCTTCCCTATGCCTTAGCTGAAACTCAAGCTACTATATTTGCAGATGGTACTAGAATTTATGCAGCAAAATAATCGGTTCAACAGGTACAGCAAGCTTTACAAGAAGATTTGGAGAATATCAGGGAGTGGGTTTGCCAGAACAAACTTGTTTTAAACACCAAGAAAACCAAAGATATTTTGGTCTGTTCCACTAGGAAAAGTGGAACAGACACAACTATATCCTCCTGATTCCTGCTTACAAGCTCAAATTAAAGCAGGAAGCACCAGTGACTCGGTCTATAAGAAAGTGGTCAGATGAAGCAGATGCTAAACTACAGGACTGTTTTGCTATCACAGACTGGAATATGTTCTGAGATTCTTCCGATGGCATTGAGGAGTACACCACATCAGTCACTGGCTATATCAATAAGTGCATAGAGAACGTCGTCCCCACAGTGACTGTACGGACATACCCCAACCAGAAGCCATGGATTACAGGCAACATTTGCACTGAGCTAAAGGGTCGAGCTGCCGCTTTCAAGGTGCGGGACTCTAACCCGGAAGCTTACAAGAAATCATGCTATGCCCTACGACTAACCATCAAACAGGCAAAGAGTCAATACAGGGCTAAGATTGAATCATACTACACCGGCTCCGACGCTCGTCTTATTTGGCGAGCTTGCAAACTATTAGACTACAAAGGGAAGCACAGCCACAAGCTGCCCAGTGACACGAAAATACCAGACGAGCTAAATCACTTCTATGCTCGCTTCGAGGCAAGCAACACTGAGGCATGCATGAGAGCATCATCTGTTCCAGACGACTGTGTGATCACGCTCTCCGTAGCCGACGTGAGTAAGACCTTTAAACAGGTCAAAATACACAAGGCTGCGGGGCCAGAAGGATTACCAGGACGTGTGCTCCGGGCATGTGCTGACCAACTGGCAGGTGCCTTCACTGACATTTTCAACATGTCCCTGATTGAGTCTGTAATACCAACATGTTTCAAGCAGACCACCATAGTCCCTGTGCCCAAGAACACAAAGGAAACCTGCCTAAATGACTACAGACCCGTAGCACTCACGTCCGTAGCCATGAAGTGCTTTGAAAGGTTGGTAATGGCTCACATCAACACCATTATCCCAGAAACCACGATTCCAACACCATCATTAAGTTTGCAGATGACACAACAGTGGTAGGCCTGATCACCAACAACGATCTGTTTGGGCGGTATGCAAATTGGACGAGACAGCCTATAGGGAGGCGGTCAGAGACCTGGCCGGGTGGTGCCAGAATAACAACCTATCCCTCAACATAACCAAGACTAAGGAGATGATTGTGGACTACAGGAAAAGGAGGACCGAGAACACACCCATTCTCATCGACGGAGCTTTAGTGGAGCAGGTTGAGAGCTTCAAGTTCCTTGGTGTTCACATCAAGAACAAACTAGAATGATCCAAACACACCAAGACAGTCGTGAAGAGGGCACGACAAAGCCTATTCCCCCTCAGGAAACTAAAAAGATTTGGCATGGGTCCTGAGATCCTCAAAAGGTTCTACAGCTGCAACATCGAGAGCATCCTGACTGGTTGCATCACTGCCTGGTACAGCAATTGCTCGGCCTCTGACCGCAAGGCACTACAGAGGATAGTGTGTACAGCCCAGTACATCACTGGGGCTACATTGGCTGCCATCCAGGACCTCTACACCAGGCGGTGTCAGAGGAAGGCCCTAAACATTGTCAAAGACCCCAGCCACCCCAGTCATAGACTGTTCTCTCTACTACCGCATGGCAAGTGGTGCCAAGTCTAGGACAAAAAGGCTTCTCAACAGTTTTTACCCCTAAGCCATAAGCCTCCTGAATAGGTAATCAAATTGCTCCCCAGAATATTTGCATTGTGTGCCCCTCCCAACCCCTCTTTTTACGCTGCTGCTACTCTCTGTTTATCATATATGCATAGTCACTTTAACTATACATTCATGTACATACTACCTCAATTGGGCTGACCAACCACATTGACTAACCGGGCTGTCTGCATTGTGTCCCACCACTCGCCAACCCCTCTTTTACGCTACTGCTACTCTCTGTTCATCATGTATGCATAGTCACTTTAACCATATCTACATGTACATACTACCTCAATTAGCCTGACTAACCGGTGTCTGTATGTAGCCTCACTACTTTTATAGCCTCGCTACTGTATATAGCCTCTACTGTATATAGCCTGTCTTTTTACTGTTGTTTTATTTCTTTACTGACCTATTGTTCACCTAATACCTTTTTTGCACATTTGGTTAGAGCCTGTAAGTAAGCGTTTCACTGTAAGGTCTACACCTGTCGTATTCGGCGCACATGACAAATAAACTTTGATTTGATTTGATTCTAGGAAGTTTTTCCTAGCCACCTTGATTCTACACCTGCATAGCTTGCTGTTTGGGGTTTTAGGCTGGGTTTCTATACAGCACTTTGTGACATCAGCTGATGTAAGAAGGGCTTTATAAATACATTTGATTGATTGAATGAATGAGAAGTCTTGTTTTCAGTTGCAGAACATACTGGTGATGGTGAAGCCTGCTGAAACCTGGGTTGTGAATGTGAATGAATGTGCCTTAATGAATGTGAAAGAATGTGCCTTAATGAATGTGAATGAATGTGCCTTAATGAATGTGACCCTGCTGTAACCGGACCTCTGACCCCTAACCTCTGGGCTATCTATGATATCACCTTCCTGAGTTCGTCCCTGCGGGCCTCATCGGGGTGTCTGGGGTGTTCGTTGGCCTCGATGGAACTCCTGAAGCCTGGGTAGAGGAAGCCATCATGGGTCCTCCAGGCTGCCCTCCTCTGGGCCTCCCTAGCCTTCCGCTCAGCCTCTACCTCCTGGGGGTCGACTGTAGTGCTGTGGTACTGCTGGTTGTAGGGCCACCTCTGCCCTAAAGACTGCATAGGGAGAGGAAGCAAGTATATTTAGCCCCTCTTGGAAGACAATGGAAGTACACTGAACAAAAATATAAGCACAACATGCAACAATTTAAACGTTTTTACTGAGTTACAGTTCATATAAGAAATTCAGTGTTTTAAAATACATTCATTAGGACCTAATCTATGGATTTCACATGACTGGGAATACAGATGTGCATCTGTTGGTCACAGATACCTTTCTTTAAAAAAGTAGGGACGTGGATCAGAAAACCAGTCAGTAGCTGGTGTGACCATCAATTGCCTCATTCAGTGGGACACATCTCCTTTGCATAGAGTTGATCAGGCTGTTGAACATGCTTAATGGTTGACATGTCTGGTGAGTATGCAGGCCATGGACGAACTGGGACATTTTCAGCTTCTAGGAATTGTGTGCAGATCCTTGAGACATGGGGCAGTGCATTATCATGCTGAAACATGAGGTGATGGAGGCAAATAAAAGGCACGACAATGGGCCTCAGCATCTTGTCACGGTATCTCTGTGCATTCAAATTACCATCGATTAAATGCAATTGTGTCCGTAGCTTATGCCTGCCCATACCATAACCCCACTGCCACCATGGGGCACTCGGTTCACAACGCTGACATCAGCAAATCGCTTGCCCACACAACGCCATACAGTACTCTTGTTTTGTACTTTAGGCGCTTTTCTTGTTTTGTATCGTTCAATGTTCTTCGTCATTAAACTCACTAACTGCACTTGCTTCCTGACTCCCTGCATCTACATTACAGAAATAAGCTTTTTGTGCGTATGGAACAATTCTGGGATCTTTTATTTCAGCTCATGAAACATGGGACCAACACATTTCCACACGCTCCTTTGCTGAAACACCCAGATCATACGCTACCCTTTGTGGTGGGCGTGGTTGCTGTCCTGTCACAACGTCAGGGTAATCAACAAAAACTGCATCCATGTGCATACTACTCTAAAAAAACTGTCCCCTGCAGAGAGGAACTATGACTTTGGTGATCGATAGCTCCTGGCGGTGAGGTTGGCATTAGAGGAGTGGAGACATGTTTCTCATTCTCATCAACCACCGGAACTTGGAGTACATACGGACAGCGAGGCAGCTGAATCCGGACATCCGCCAGGCTCTGGAGAGGGAACCCGCACCTGTCCTCCAGAGCGCACCTACGTTCCCACTGAGGTAAGGGATTGACTTTTGACCTGGGTGCAATCATCCCTTGTCGCTGAACACCCAGGTATCACCCGCACCACTCAATCCATCTCCATTAAGTACTGGTAACACACCTTGGCGCAGGACGTCTCCTGCTACATCAACTCCTGCTCCGTATGTACTGTCATGACGTTGCCCTCTTTGGGAACAGCGAGCACCATCCCCCTCCCTCTGTGTCCTACACTCCGGCTACTGTGACCTCAGGTCGTAAATTCCTGGAGGAAATTATCTCCTCATGGCCACAGTAGAGAGAGAGAGTGAGTTTCCATAGAGAGAACAAAGGAATTTCTTCCACCTCACGGAACTTGAGGTCCGAACAACATTTATGTTCTGGAGAAGGTATAAAAGATTGGTGAAGAATCCAGCTACGAACTGGTCCATTTGGTACAATTTTGTGAAACTCATGGGAGCTAATACGGCCACATAATCATAATGCTGTTTATACAATAGCCTCAGATATGAGGCTTACATCTAATTGTTGTATAAGATGAATGAGTGAGGATGATACTGTTTGTGAAATTGTGTAATGTGATTTTGGACTGTTTAATGAAGGAAACTCCTATTCCCTTTGGAGTTTAACTAAATCAGAGGACCGCCCATGAGCACAGTTGGTTATGGTCTGGCATCCTGGGACAGGCCCCTTTCTGCTCTTCCGAATAAAACCCCCACCTTGAGAATTTCTCAACAAACCGTGTTTCTCTCAATCACAAGAGGACAAAGGTTGCAGACCAGCTTACCTCGATAACGAGAGGGCCAAGGTTTGAGTAGATGGCTGAATCTTTTAACCATACCACATGGTTAAACTCTTAGACTAATCGATACCGACAAAATAAGAACAAGTCTTTGATATTAACTACTAGTCTGCAGCTAGGAATTCGGTATCATTGAACGCGAAGACCGACAACCGCCGAAAAATCTATTCTATAACAACACGAATGAATGTCACTCTGAACTATCCATTCTAGCCATGACAGGCAGAGAGAGAGGGCGGACCAACTCTCCAACAGAAACAAACTTTTCAACAGAGATCCCGACGACACACTGAGCGTAAATATATTTATTGATTGCAATTGTTCCCGAATGAGTGAGCGTTCATGTGCAAAGGATTAGCATTTCAATTGTTATAATTATCAACTTTGTAGTGTCTCATGTCAGTTGAGCCCCACTTCCCTTTCTGTCCACCAAGCCGCGATGCCGGTTTATCCCACTAGGGAATCTCCGTTATCATTTCCTTGTAACTGTCTACTGTTTGTTTATGCATTTCTGTGAATTACTTAGTTAGTAAATAAATGATTTAAGACAATTGATGTATGGATGACTCACAGTGAAGACTGGGTTCGTGGAGATAACCAACAATTTACGACGTTTGGAATGAGACTAACGTGAGGTAAAATAAATAATTCATTAATTAAGAAGACAAATTGATCAGATATTAAAATATCTGAAAAGTTGTATTAGGAAAATTATAACTTTGTAAAGACACGACTGTGCTATCTAACCTCCAAACAAGCTGCAATGCCATACAACACTCCTTCCGTGGCCTCCAACTGCTCTTAAACGCTAGTAAAACCAAATGCATGCTTTTCAACCGTTCGCTGCCTGCACCCGCATGCCCGACTAGCATCACCACCCTGGATGGTTCCGACCTAGAATATGTGGACATCTATAAGTACCTAGGTGTCTGGCTAGACTGTAAACCCTCCTTCCAGACTCATATCAAACATCTCCAATCTAAAATCAAATCTAGAGTCGGCTTTCTATTCCGCAACAAAGACTCCTGCACTCACGCCGCCAAACTTACCCTAGTAAAACTGACTATCTTACCGATCCTCGACTTCGGCGATGTCATCTACAAAATAGCTTCCAACACTCTACTCAGCAAACTGGATGCAGTTTATCACAGTGCCATCCGTTTTGTTACTAAAGCACTTTATACCACCCACCACTGCGACCTGTATGCTCTAGTCGGCTGGCCCTCGCTACATATTCGTCGCCAGACCCACTGGCTCCAGGTCATCTACAAGTCCATGCTAGGTAAAGCTCCGCCTTATCTCAGTTCACTGGTCACGATGGCAACACCCACCCGTAGCACGCGCTCCAGCAGGTGTATCTCACTGATCATCCCAACATCTCATTTGGCCGCCTTTCGTTCCAGTTCTCTGCTGCCTGTGACTGGAACGAATTGCAAAAATCGCTGAAGTTGGAGACTTTTATCTCCCTCACCAACTTCAAACATCTGCTATCTGAGCAGCTAACCGATCGCTGCAGCTGTACATAGTCTATTCGTAAATAGTCCATTCCATTCCCATACTGTTTAAATCTAGTAGTTTTATCCCTTTTTCCAGGTCGCTGAGACACTGTTTCAGCATGTCATCCGGCACTATGGCCTTTCGGAGGATATCATCTCCAACGCGGTCCCCAATTCAAGTCACGTGAATGGAGAGCCTTTATGGAATAGCTGGGGATCACGGTAAGCCTCACATCCAGGTATCGGCTTCAGTCCAATGACATAATGTTATCTCTCTATAATGTTACCTGAAATGTTATGTCTCTATAATGGTACCTGTAATGTTGTCTCTCTATAATGTTACCTGTAATGGTGTCTCTCTATAATGTTACCTGTAATGTTATGTCTCTATAATGGTACCTGTAATGTTATTTCTCTATAATGGTACCTGTAATGTTATGTCTCTATAATGGTACCTGTAATGTTATTTCTCTATAATGGTACCTGTAATGTTATGTCTCTATAATGGTACCTGTAATGTTATGTCTCTATAATGGTACCTGTAATGTTATGTCTCTATAATGGTACCTGTAATGTTATGTCTCTATAATGGTACCTGTAATGTTATGTCTCTATAATGGTACCTGTAATGTTATGTCTCTATAATGGTACCTGTAATGTTATGTCTCTATAATGTTACCTGTAATGTTCTCTCTATAATGTTACTTGTAATGTTGTCTCTCTATAATGTTACCTGTAATGTTATCTCTCTATAATGTTACTTGTAATGTTATCTCTCTATAATGTTACCTGTAATGTTATCTCTCTATAATGTTACCTGTAATGTTGTCTCTCTATAATGTTACATCTCTGTAATGTACCATGTAACCTTACCTCTGTAATGTTCTCTCTGTTACTTATAATGGTATCTGTCTGTAATGCTCCATACCTGTGTAGAATCAATCTACTTTGTACCATAACCTGCTCCATGCCTGTGTAGAATCAATCTACTTTGTACCATAACCTGCTCCATACCTGTGTAGAATCAATCTAATCTGTACCATAACCTGCTCCATACCTGTGTAGAATCAATCTACTCTGTACCATAACCTGCTCCATACCTGTGTAGAATCAATCTACTCTGTACCATAACCTGCTCCATACCTGTGTAGAATCAATGTAATTTGTACTACATCCTGCTCCTTCCCAGTGTAGCATGTTTCTACCCTGTACCACATCCTGCTCCATCCCAGTGTAGCATGTTTCTACCCTGTACTACATCCTGCTCCATCCCAGTGTAGCATGTTTCTACCCTGTACCACATCCTGCTCCATCCCAGTGTAGCATGTTTCTACCCTGTACCACATCCTGCTCCATCCCAGTGTAGCATGTTTCTACCCTGTACCACATCCTGCTCCATCCCAGTGTAGCATGTTTCTACCCTGTACCACATCCTGCTCCATCCCAGTGTAGCATGTTTCTACCCTGTACTACATCCTGCTCCATCCCAGTGTAGCATGTTTCTACCCTGTACTACATCCTGCTCCATCCCAGTGTAGCATGTTTCTACCCTGTACCACATCCTGCTCCATCCCAGTGTAGCATGTTTCTACCCTGTACCACATCCTGCTCCATCCCAGTGTAGCATGTTTCTACCCTGTACCACATCCTGCTCCATCCCAGTGTAGCATGTTTCTACCCTGTACCACATCCTGCTCCATCCCAGTGTAGCATGTTTCTACCCTGTACCACATCCTGCTCCATCCCAGTGTAGCATGTTTCTACCCTGTACCACATCCTGCTCTATCCCAGTGTAGCATGTTTCTACCCTGTACTACATCCTGCTCCATACCTGCATTGTGGTCTGAATGCTGTGTCTTTCGTCATCCAGTGGAGCTAGCAGTACTGCAGGTCTGGCCCTCTGCAGCTGAAGACTGGCCTGCTGCACCTCCACAATGTTGGCCTGAGAATACATATGGATGGGTTGGATCAGAGTTACTGCAATGAAATGGTATTTGTTTAAAAAAAAAACATCTAATCAAATCACATTTTATTGGACACATACATGCGTTTAGCAGGTGTAGCGAAATGCCCCTTGGCAACTTTATTTATTTAGCCTGGTCCTACATCTGTTTGTGCTGTCCATTAGTCTGGTCTCAGAGCAAAACGTATTATATCTTACTAACATCTATTTAGTATGTGCTACAGGCTTTGGTTTTTCCATTTATATTTTAAGGTTGGACGTTAGCATGTAGGGCACACCGATTGGCGTCACCTCGTTACACCTGTGCTGGTTTGTCACCTCTTTAGTGGGAAGGTGTTTCACCTGTGCTGGTTGAGGTGGTATTTACAGTGCCTTGCGAAAGTATTCGGCCCCCTTGAACTTTGCGACCTTTTGCCACATTTCAGGCTTCAAACATAAAGATATAAAACTGTATTTTTTGTGAAGAATCAACAACAAGTGGGACACAATCATGAAGTGGAACGACATTTATTGGATATTTCAAACTTTTTTAACAAATCAAAAACTGAAAAATTGGGCATGCAAAATTATTCAGTAGATGGTATTGAGTGCAGTATATACATATGAGATGAGTATGTAAACAAAGTGGCATAGTGATACATGTATTACATAAGGATGCAGTAGATGATATAGAGTACAATATAAATGTATACATATGAGATGAATAATGTAGGGTATGTAAACATTATATTAGGTAGCATTGTTTAAAGTGGCTAGTGATATATTTCCCATCATTTCCCATCAATTCCCATTATTAAAGTGGCTGGAGTTGAGTCAGTGTGTTGGCAGCAGCCACTCAATGTTAGTGGTGGCTGTTTAACAGTCTGATGGCCTTGAGATAGAAGCTGTTTTTCAGTCTCTCGGTCCCAGCTTTGATGCACCTGTACTGACCTCGCCTTCTGGATGATAGTGGGGTGAACAGGCAGTGGCTCGGGTGCTTGTTGTCCTTGATGATCTTTATGGCCTTCCTGTGACAACGGGTGGTGTGTAGGTGTCCTGGAGGGCAGGTAGTTTGCCCCCGGTGATGCGTTGTGCAGACCTCACTACCCTCTGGAGAGCCTTACGGTTGTGGGCGGAGCAGTTGCCGTACCAGGCGGTGATACAGCCCGACAGGATGCTCTCGATTGTGCATCTGTAGAAGTTTGTGAGTGCTTTTGATGACAAGCCAAATTTCTTCAGCCTCCTGAGGTTGAAGAGGCGCTGCTGCGCCTTCTTCACGATGCTGTCTGTGTGGGTGGACCAATTCAGTTTGTCTGTGATGTGTACGCAGAGGAACTTAAAACTTACTACCCTCTCCACTACTGTTTCATCGATGTGGATAGGGGGGTGTTCCCACAATCATCTCCTTAGTTTTGTTGACGTTGAGTGTGAGGTTATTTTCCTGACACCACACTCTGAGGGCCCTCACCTCCTCCCTGTAGGCCGTCTCGTCATTGTTGGTAATTAATCCTACCACTGTTGTGTCGTCTGCAAACTTGATGATTGAGTTGGAGGCGTGCGTGGCCACGCAGTCGTGGGTGAACAGGGAGTACAGGAGAGGGCTCAGAACGCACCCTTGTGGGGCCCCAGTGTTGAGGATCAGCGGGGTAGAGATGTTGTTGCCTACCCTCACCACCTGGGGGCGGCCCGTCAGGAAGTCCAGTACCCAGTTGCACAGGGCGGGGTCGAGACCCAGGGTCTCGAGCTTGATGACGAGCTTGGAGGGCACTATGGTGTTAAATGCCGAGCTGTAGTCAATGAACAGAATTCTCACATAGGTATTCCTCTTGTCCAGATGGGTTAGGGCAGTGTGCAGTGTGGTTGAGATTGCCTTGCGGAGGGAATAGTTACACTGTTTGTATTCGGTCATGTTTCCAGTCACCTTGCCCTGATTAAAAGCAGTGGCTCGCGCCTTCAGTTTCACGCGAATGCTGCCATCAATCCACGGTTTCTGGTTTGAGAATGTTTTAATGGGAACGACATCTTCAACGCACGTTCTAATGAACTCGCTCACCGAATCAGCGTATTCGTCAATGTTGTTGTCTGACGCAATAAGGAACATATCCCAGTCCACGTGATGGAAGCAGTCTTGGAGTGTGGAATCAGATTGGTCGGACCAGCGTTGGACAGACCTCAGCGCGGGAGCTTCTTGTTTTAGTTTCTGTCTGTAGACAGGGATCAACAAAATGGAGTCGTGGTCAGCTTTTCCGAAAGGAGGGCGGGGAACTACAACAAAGTTAAGGCTCTGAATACTTATGTAAATGTAATCTTTCCTTTTGCTTTTTCCTTTTTTTTTACTGTTTTTTCTTTGTCATTATGGGGTGTTGTATTTAGATTGGTGATGGGGGAAACTATTTTATCCATTTTATATTAATATTAAGGCTAACATTGTGGAAAAAGTCAAGGGGTCTGAACTTCCCGAGTGCACAGTATTTTACGATTGCTATTGCATTGGTAGGCCAATGTAATGTAACGTAAAGTAACATATCATACTAAATGGAGTGGCGCAAATATTTATATATATATTTTGCTCTGAGACCATTTGGCAAGACAGCACAAACAGATCACGCGACAGGGCAATTATTTAATCACTATTAGCCTGGTTCAGACCTTGATGTACCAACTCCTCTGATGATCGTTTTCTTTCCTTCACACACTCTCTAAACTACCACACACACACACACACACACACACACACACACACACACACACACACACACACACACACACACACACACACACACACACACACACACACACACACACACACACACACACACACACACACATTCACTCTCTCTCTCTCTCTCTCTCCTACATATGGAGATCTGGTACCAGGCTATACTGTACATAATTGCATAACATAAGATTACATAATACAGCATAGCATTATATAGCATAACATAATATAGCATAACATAATATAGCATAATATAACATTACATAACATAATATAGCATAATATAATATAATATAATATAGCATAATATAATATAGCATAACATAATATAGCATAATATAACATAATCAGCATAGCATTATACAGCATAACATAATATAGCATAATATAATATAACATAACATAATATAGCATAATATAATATAATATAGCATAATATAATATAGCATAACATTATATAGCATATTATAACATAATATAGCATAGCATTATATAGCATAACATAATATAGCATAATATAACATAATACAGCCTAGCATTATATAGCATAACATAATATAGCATAACATAATATAGCATAATATAACATTACATAACATAATATAGCATAATATAATATAATACAGCATAATATAATATAGCATCACATTATATAGCATAATATAGCATAACATAATATAACATAACATAGCATAACATAATATAGTATAACATAGCATAATATAGAATTGCATAATATGGCATAACATTATATAGCATAACATAACATAATATAGCATAACATAATATAGCATAACATAATATAACATAACATAGAATTGCATAATATGGCATAACATTATATAGCATAATATAACATAACATAGCATAACATACTATAGTATAACATAATATAGCATAATATAGAATTGCAGAATATAGCATAACATTATATAGCATAATAGCATAATATAACATAACATAGCATAACATGGGGCAGCAGGGTAGCCTAGTGGTTAGAGCGTTGGACTAGTAACTGAAAGGTTGCAAGTTCAAATCCCCGAGCTGACAAGGTACATGCTTATTGAAAATAAGAATTTGTTCTTAACTGACTTGCCCAGTAAAATAAAGGTAAAATAAAATAAATAAAAAACATAATATAGCATAATATAGAATTGTATAATATGGCATAATATAGCATAACATTATATAGCATAACATAATGTAGCATAACATAATGTAGCATAACATAATGTAGCATAACATAATATAGCAGAGCATAATATAGCATAGCATAATATAATAATACATAATACAGCATAACATAATATAGCATAATATAACATAATATAGCATAGCATAGCATAATATAATAATACATAATACAGCATAGCATAATATAATAATATAACATAATACAGCATAACATCATATAGCATAATATAGCATAACATCATATAGCATAACAGAGAATAATATAACATAATACAGCATAACATCATATAGCATAACAGAGCATAATATAGCATTATATAGCATAACAGAGCATAATATAGCATAATATAGCATAACAGAGCATAATATAACATAATATAGCATATAATAATATAACATAATACAGCATAACATCATATAGCATAACAGAGCATAATATAGCATAACAGAGCATAATATAGCATAACATCATATAGCATAACAGAGCATAATATAGCATAATATAGCATAACAGAGCATAATATAGCATAATATAGCATAATATAACATAATATAGCATAGCATAATATAATAATATAACATAATACAGCATAACATCATATAGCATAACAGAGCATAATATAGCATAATATAGCATAACAGAGCATAATATAGCATAATATAGCATAACATCATATAGCATAATATAGCATAACATCATATAGCATAACAGAGCATAATATAGCATCATATAGCATAACAGAGCATAATATAGCATAATATAGCATAACATCATATAGCATAACAGAGCATAATATAGCATAATATAGCATAACATCATATAGCATAACAGAGCATAATATAGCATCATATAGCATAACAGAGCATAATATAGCATAATATAGCATAACATCATATAGCATAACAGAGCATAATATAGCATAATATAGCATAACATCATATAGCATAACAGAGCATAATATAGCATCATATAGCATAACAGAGCATAATATAGCATAATATAGCATAACATCATATAGCATAACAGAGCATAATATAGCATAATATAGCATAACAGAGCATAATATAGCATAATATAGCATAACATCATATAGCATAATATAGCATAACATCATATAGCATAACAGAGCATAATATAGCATCATATAGCATAACAGAGCATAATATAGCATAATATAGCATAACATCATATAGCATAACAGAGCATAATATAGCATAACGGAATATAAAATAGAATAATATAGCATAACATAATTGCAATTAGCATAGCATAATATAGCATAACATAATATAGCATAGCATAATGTAGCATAACATAACATAAAATAACAAAAATAACATAACATAGCATAATATAGGTTTACATAACATATTATATCATAACATAAAATAGCTTAAAATGGCATAGCATTGCATAACATAACATAGCATAAACAGGGATAGTATAGCATAACATAACACAAGGCACCACAACCTGTATAAAATCTTTGGTGAGTTTGTTCATCTGCTGGTTGGAGAGGTAATGTTTCCGCTGTAAATAGGGAGCATTGTGTGTATCCACGTGGCATTGTGTGTTCTCTGAGCCATGGTGTGACAACACATCAGCCTCTGCTGCACCACTACCCAGCAGCCTCTGCTGCCACCTCCCAGGGTGCACCACTCCAAACTCCTTGGTCATGGAGAGGACCATCTCAGCCGACGGGAACAGATTGTTCTGGACAACGTCCTTCATCTTCCTCAGCTGGACCAGCAGGCTCAACCTGAAGAATCATAAACAACTATATTAACCATATACAACTATATTAACCATATACAACTATATTAACCATATACAACCATAACCATAAAAAAGACCGTAAAACCGTAAAAAAGAATTGCGGCCTTTTAAGCATTCTAGTACAGTTAAACAGTTACACAAACACAGACGCAGCGGTCTAAGGCACTGCATCTCAGTGCAAGAAGCGTCACTACAGTCCCTGGTTCGAATCCAGGCTGTATCACATCCGGCCGTAATTGAGACTCTCATAGCGCACAATTGGCCCAGCGTCGTCCGGGTTTGGCCGGGGTAGGCCGTCATTGTAAATAAGGATTTGTTCTAAACTGACTTGCCTAGTGAAATGAAGGTAAAATTTAAAATATATATTCATAATATATAACACATACACATCAGCAGGGCTGAGCATACAACCACAGGGCTGAGCATACAACCACAGGGCTGAGCATACAACCATGGGTTGGAGGTTAAACACAGACAGACAGATGTAAGTAACAGACGGACAGAAAGACAGACAGACAAACAAACAAGTGTAACAGACCGACAGACAGACAGACAGACAGACAGAATGAGACAAATAAGTGTAACAGACAGACCGGTGTAATGGACAGACAGTCAAACTTATGTAATAGACAGACAAACGGACATCTGTCTGACAGACAGACAGGTGTAACAGACAGACAGACAGACAGGTATAACAGACAGACAGACAGACAGACAGACAGACAGACAGACAGACAGACAGACAGACAGACAGACAGACAGACAGACAGACAGACAGACAGGTGTAACAGACAGACAGACAGACAGGTGTAACAAACAGACAGACAGACAGACAGACAGACAGACAGACAGACAGACAGACAGACAGACAGACAGACAGACAGACAGACAGACAGACAGACAGACAGACAGACAGACAGACAGACAGACAGACAGACAGACAGACAGACAGACAGGTATAGTACCGTGACATGGCCTGGAAGCAGGTATGAGGCACCATGTCTCTGACGTAGACCAGAGGTTGTCTCATGATGGTCTCCAGGGGTTGGTGTAGGTGGACGGGAGTAAAGCTGACATCCAGACGGGTATATAGACGCTTAGAGAAACTCAGACCAGAGTTATAGAGAACCATCACCTGGTCCTCCTCACCGCCTGTTAACCTGAAACCACATTAACATCACACTTTACATGTATCTATAACACCTTACTGTCTGGAGAGTCTCTATGTACCTTACTGTATGGAGAGTCTATGTATCTTACTGTCTGGAGAGGCTCTATGTACCTTACTGTATGGAGAGGCTCTATGTATCTTACTGTCTGGAGAGGCTCTATGTACCTTACTGTCTGGAGAAGCTCTATGTATCTTACTGTATGGAGAGTCTCTATGTACCTTACTGTCTGGAGAGGCTCTATGTACCTTACTGTCTGGAGAGTCTCTATGTACCTTACTGTCTGGAGAGGCTCTATGTACCTTACTGTCTGGAGAGGCTCTATGTACCTTACTGTCTGGAGAGGCTCTATGTATCTTACTGTCTGGAGAGGCTCTATGTACCTTACTGTCTGGAGAGGCTCTATGTACCTTACTGTCTGGAGAGGCTCTATGTACCTTACTGTCTGGAGAGTCTCTATGTATCTTACTGTCTGGAGAGGCTCTATGTACCTTACTGTCTGGAGAGTCTCTATGTACCTTACTGTCTGGAGAGGCTATATGTACCTTACTGTCTGGAGAGTCTCTATGTACCTTACTGTCTGGAGAGTCTCTATGTATCTTACTGTCTGGAGAGTCTCTATGTACCTTACTGTCTGGAGAGTCTCTATGTACCTTACTGTCTGGAGAGTCTCTATGTACCTTGCTGTCTGGAGAGGCTCTATGTACCTTACTGTCTGGAGAGTCTCTATGTACCTTACTGTCTGGAGAGTCTCTATGTACCTTACTGTCTGGAGAGGCTCTATGTATCTTACTGTCTGGAGAGGCTCTATGTACCTTACTGTCTGGAGAGGCTCTATGTACCTTACTGTCTGGAGAGGCTCTATGTACCTTACTGTCTGGAGAGTCTCTATGTATCTTACTGTCTGGAGAGGCTCTATGTACCTTACTGTCTGGAGAGTCTCTATGTACCTTACTGTCTGGAGAGGCTCTATGTACCTTGCTGTCTGGAGAGTCTCTATGTACCTTACTGTCTGGAGAGTCTCTATGTATCTTACTGTCTGGAGAGTCTCTATGTATCTTACTGTCTGGAGAGTCTCTATGTACCTTACTGTATGGAGAGGATCTATGTACCTTACTGTATGGAGAGTCTCTATGTATCTTACTGTCTGGAGAGTCTCTATGTACCTTACTGTCTGGAGAGTCTCTATGTACCTTACTGTCTGGAGAGTCTCTATGTACCTTACTGTCTGGAGAGGCTCTATGTACCTTACTGTCTGGAGAGTCTCTATGTATCTTACTGTCTGGAGAGTCTCTATGTACCTTACTGTATGGAGAGGCTCTATGTACCTTACTGTATGGAGAGGCTCTATGTACCTTACTGTCTGGAGAGTCTCTATGTATCTTACTGTCTGGAGAGGCTCTATGTACCTTACTGTCTGGAGAGGCTCTATGTATCTTACTGTCTGGAGAGGCTCTATGTACCTTACTGTATGGAGAGGCTCTATGTACCTTACTGTATGGAGAGGCTCTATGTACCTTACTGTCTGGAGAGTCTCTATGTATCTTACTGTCTGGAGAGGCTCTATGTACCTTACTGTCTGGAGAGGCTCTATGTATCTTACTGTCTGGAGAGGCTATATGTACCTTACTGTATGGAGAGGCTCTATGTACCTTACTGTATGGAGAGTCTCTATGTATCTTACTGTCTGGAGAGGCTCTATGTACCTTACTGTATGGAGAGTCTCTATGTATCTTACTGTCTGGAGAGTCTCTATGTACCTTACTGTCTGGAGAGGCTCTATGTACCTTACTGTCTGGAGAGTCTCTATGTATCTTACTGTCTGGAGAGTATCTATGTACCTTACTGTCTGGAGAGTCTCTATGTATCTTACTGTCTGGAGAGGCTCTATGTACCTTACTGTCTGGAGAGTCTCTATGTACCTTACTGTCTGGAGAGTCTCTATGTACCTTACTGTCTGGAGAGTCTCTATGTACCTTACTGTCTGGAGAGTCTCTATGTACCTTACTGTCTGGAGAGTCTCTATGTACCTTACTGTCTGGAGAGTCTATATGTACCTTACTGTCTGGAGAGTCTCTATGTACCTTACTGTCTGGACAGTCTCTATGTACCTTACTGTCTGGAGAGTCTCTATGTACCTTACTGTCTGGAGAGGCTCTATGTATCTGTCTGGAGAGTCTCTATGTATCTTACTGTCTGGAGAGTCTCTATGTATCTTACTGTCTGGAGAGTCTCTATGTACCTTACTGTCTGGATAGGCTCTATGTACTTTACTGTCTGGAGAGTCTCTATGTACCTTACTGTCTGGAGAGTCTCTATGTATCTTACTGTCTGGAGAGTCTCTATGTATCTTACTGTATGGAGAGTCTCTATGTACCTTACTGTCTGGAGAGGCTCTATGTATCTTACTGTCTGGAGAGGCTCTATGTACCTTACTGTCTGGAGAGTCTCTATGTATCTTACTGTCTGGAGAGGCTCTATGTACCTTACTGTCTGGAGAGTCTCTATGTATCTTACTGTCTGGAGAGGCTCTATGTACCTTACTGTCTGGAGAGGCTCTATGTACCTTACTGTATGGAGAGTCTCTATGTATCTTACTGTCTGGAGAGGCTCTATGTACCTTACTGTATGGAGAGTCTCTATGTATCTTACTGTCTGGAGAGGCTCTATGTACCTTACTGTATGGAGAGTCTCGATGTATCTTACTGTCTGGAGAGGCTCTATGTACCTTACTGTCTGGAGAGTCTCTATGTATCTTACTGTCTGGAGAGTATCTATGTACCTTACTGTCTGGAGAGTCTCTATGTATCTTACTGTCTGGAGAGGCTCTATGTACCTTACTGTCTGGAGAGTATCTATGTACCTTACTGTCTGGAGAGTCTCTATGTATCTTACTGTCTGGAGAGGCTCTATGTGCCTTACTGTCTGGAGAGTCTCAATGTACCTTACTGTCTGGAGAGTCTCTATGTACCTTACTGTCTGGAGAGTCTCTATGTACCTTACTGTCTGGAGAGTCTCTATGTACCTTACTGTCTGGAGAGTCTCTATGTACCTTACTGTCTGGAGAGTCTCTATGTACCTTACTGTCTGGAGAGTCTCTATGTACCTTACTGTCTGGAGAGGCTCTATGTATCTGTCTGGAGAGTCTCTATGTATCTTACTGTCTGGAGAGTCTCTATGTATCTTACTGTCTGGAGAGTCTCTATGTACCTTACTGTCTGGAGAGGCTCTATGTACTTTACTGTCTGGAGAGTCTCTATGTACCTTACTGTCTGGAGAGTCTCTATGTATCTTACTGTCTGGAGAGTCTCTATGTATCTTACTGTATGGAGAGTCTCTATGTACCTTACTGTCTGGAGAGGCTCTATGTATCTTACTGTCTGGAGAGGCTCTATGTATCTTACTGTCTGGAGAGTCTCTATGTACCTTACTGTCTGGAGAGTCTCTATGTACCTTACTGTCTGGAGAGTCTCTATGTACCTTACTGTCTGGAGAGGCTCTATGTATCTGTCTGGAGAGTCTCTATGTATCTTACTGTCTGGAGAGTCTCTATGTATCTTACTGTCTGGAGAGTCTCTATGTACCTTACTGTCTGGAGAGGCTCTATGTACTTTACTGTCTGGAGAGTCTCTATGTACCTTACTGTCTGGAGAGTCTCTATGTATCTTACTGTCTGGAGAGTCTCTATGTATCTTACTGTATGGAGAGTCTCTATGTACCTTACTGTCTGGAGAGGCTCTATGTATCTTACTGTCTGGAGAGGCTCTATGTATCTTACTGTCTGGAGAGGCTCTATGTACCTTACTGTCTGGAGAGGCTCTATGTATCTTACTGTCTGGAGAGGCTCTATGTACCTTACTGTCTGGAGAGTCTCTATGTATCTTACTGTCTGGAGAGGCTCTATGTACCTTACTGTCTGGAGAGTCTCTATGTATCTTACTGTCTGGAGAGTCTCTATGTACCTTACTGTCTGGAGAGTCTCTATGTACCTTACTGTCTGGAGAGGCTCTATGTACCTTACTGTCTGGAGAGTCTCTATGTACCTTAATGTCTGGAGAGGCTCTATGTACCTTACTGTCTGGAGAGTCTCTATGTACCTTAATGTCTGGAGAGTCTCTATGTATCTGTCTGGAGAGTCTCTATGTATCTGTCTGGAGAGTATCTATGTATCTTACTGTCTGGAGAGTCTCTATGTATCTGTCTGGGGAGTATCTATGTATCTTACTGTCTGGAGAGTCTCTATGTATCTGTCTGGAGAGTCTCTATGTATCTGTCTGGAGAGTATCTATGTATCTCACTGTCTGGAGAGTCTCTATGTGCCTTACTGTCTGGAGAGGCTCTATGTACCTTACTGTCTGGAGAGTCTCTATGTATCTTACTGTATGGAGAGTCTCTATGTACCTTAATGTCTGGAGAGTCTCTATGTATCTGTCTGGAGAGTCTCTATGTATCTTACTGTCTGGAGAGTCTCTATGTACCTTAATGTCTGGAGAGTCTCTATGTATCTTACTGTATGGAGAGGCTCTATGTACCTTACTGTCTGGAGAGTCTCTATGTATCTTACTGTATGGAGAGTCTCTATGTATCTTACTGTATGGAGAGTCTATGTATCTTACTGTATGGAGAGTCTCTATGTATCTTACTGTCTGGAGAGTCTCTATGTATCTTACTGTCTGGAGAGTCTCTATGTATCTGTCTGGAGAGTCTCTATGTATCTGTCAGGAGAGTATCTATGTATCTTACTGTCTGGAGAGTCTCTATGTATCTGACTGGAGAGTCTCTATGTATCTGTCTGGAGAGTCTCTATGTATCTGTCTGGGGAGTATCTATGTATCTTACTGTCTGGAGAGTCTCTATGTATCTTACTGTCTGGAGAGTCTATATGTATCTTACTGTATGGAGAGTCTCTATGTATCTTACTGTATGGAGAGTCTATGTATCTTACTGTCTGGAGAGTCTCTATGTATCTTACTGTCTGGAGAGTCTCTATGTATCTTACTGTCTGGAGAGTATCTATGTATCTTACTGTCTGGAGAGTATCTATGTATCTTACTGTCTGGAGAGTATCTATGTATCTTACTGTCTGGGGAGTATCTATGTATCTTACTGTCTGGAGAGTCTCTATGTATCTTACTGTCTGGAGAGTCTCGATGTATCTGTCTGGAGAGTCTCTATGTATCTGTCAGGAGAGTATCTATTTATCTTACTGTCTGGAGAGTCACTATGTATCTGACTGGAGAGTCTCTATGTATCTGTCTGGAGAGTCTCTATGTATCTGTCTGGGGAGTATCTATGTATCTTACTGTCTGGAGAGTCTCTATGTATCTTACTGTCTGGAGAGTCTCTATGTATCTGACTGGAGAGTCTCTATGTATCTGTCTGGAGAGTCTCTATGTATCTGTCTGGGGAGTATCTATGTATCTTACTGTCTGGAGAGTCTCTATGTATCTGTCTGGAGAGTCTCTATGTATCTGTCTGGAGAGTATCTATGTATCTTACTGTCTGGAGAGTCTCTATGAATCTTACTGTATGGAGAGTCTATGTATCTTACTGTATGGAGAGTCTCTTTGTATCTTACTGTATGGAGAGTCTCTATGCTTCTTACTGTCTGGAGAGTCTCTATGTATCTTACTGTCTGGAGAGTCTCTATGTATCTGTCTGGAGAGTCTCTATGTATCTGTCAGGAGAGTATCTATGTATCTTACTGTCTGGAGAGTCACTATGTATCTGACTGGAGAGTCTCTATGTATCTGTCTGGAGAGTCTCTATGTATCTGTCTGGGGAGTATCTATGTATCTTACTGTCTGGAGAGTCTCTATGTATCTTACTGTCTGGAGAGTCTATATGTATCTGACTGTATGGAGAGTCTATGTATCTTACTGTCTGGAGAGTCTCTATGTATCTTACTGTCTGGAGAGTCTCTATGTATCTTACTGTCTGGAGAGTATCTATGTATCTTACTGTCTGGAGAGTATCTATGTATCTTACTGTCTGGAGAGTATCTATGTATCTTACTGTCTGGAGAGTCTCTATGTATCTTACTGTCTGGAGAGTATCTATGTATCTTACTGTCTGGAGAGTCTCTATGTATCTTACTGTCTGGAGAGTATCTATGTATCTTACTGTCTGGAGAGTCTCTATGTATCTGACTGGAGAGTCTCTATGTATCTGTCTGGAGAGTCTCTATGTATCTGTCTGGGGAGTATCTATGTATCTTACTGTCTGGAGAGTCTCTATGTATCTTACTGTCTGGAGAGTCTCTATGTATCTGTCTGGAGAGTCTCTATGTATCTGTCTGGGGAGTATCTATGTATCTTACTGTCTGGAGAGTCTATATGTATCTTACTGTATGGAGAGTCTATGTATCTTACTGTCTGGAGAGTCTACAGTGCCTTGCGAAAGTATTCGGCCCCCTTGAGCTTTGCGACCTTTTGCCACATTTCAGGCTTCAAACATAAAGATATAAAACAGTATTTTTTGGTGAAGAATCAACAACAAGTGGGACACAATCATGAAGTGGAACGACATTTATTGGATATTTCAAACTTTTTTAACAAAAACTGAAAAATTGGGTGTGCAAAATTATTCAGCCCCTTTACTTTCAGTGCAGCAAACTCTCTCCAGAAGTTCAGTGAGGATCTCTGAATGATCCAATGTTGACCTAAATGACTAATGATGATAAATACAATCCACCTGTGTGTAATCAAGTCTCCGTATAAATGCACCTGCACTGTGATAGTCTCAGAGGTCCGTTAAAAGCGCAGAGAGCATCATGAAGAACAAGGAACACACCAGGCAGGTCCGAGATACTGTTGTGAAGAGGTTTAAAGCCGGATTTGGATACAAAAAGATTTCCCAAGCTTTAAACATCCCAAGGAGCACTGTGCAAGCGATAATATTGAAATGGAAGGAGTATCAGACCACTGCAAATCTACCAAGACCTGGCCGTCCCTCTAAACTTTCAGCTCATACAAGGAGAAGACTGATCAGAGATGCAGCCAAGAGGCCCATGATCACTCTGGATGAACTGCAGAGATCTACAGCTGAGGTGGGAGACTCTGTCCATAGGACAACAATCAGTCGTATATTACACAAATCTGGCCTTTATGGAAGAGTGGCAAGAAGAAAGACATTTCTTAAAGATATCCATAAAAAGTGTTGTTTAAAGTTTGCCACAAGCCACCTGGGAGACACACCAAACATGTGGAAGAAGGTGCTCTGGTCAGATGAAACCAAAATTGAACCTTTTGGCAAGAATGCAAAATGTTATGTTTTGGCGTAAAAGCAACACAGCTCATCACCCTGAACACACCATCCCCACTGTCAAACATGGTGGTGGCAGCATCATGGTTTGGGCCTGCTTTTCTTCAGCAGGGACAGGGAAGATGGTTAAAATTGATGGGAAGATGGATGGAGCTAAA
Organism: Oncorhynchus kisutch; assembly: GCF_002021735.2. Classification (NCBI taxonomy): domain Eukaryota; kingdom Metazoa; phylum Chordata; class Actinopteri; order Salmoniformes; family Salmonidae; genus Oncorhynchus; species Oncorhynchus kisutch. The sequence goes on from NC_034178.2 coordinate 78,426,435, forward strand.
TACAGGACCATTCTGGAAGAAAACCTGATGGAGTCTGCAAAAGACCTGAGACTGGGACGGAGATTTGTCTTCCAACAAGACAATGATCCAAAACATAAAGCAAGATCTACAATGGAATGGTTCAAAAATAAACATATCCAAGTGTTAGAATGGCCAAGTCAAAGTCCAGACCTGAATCCAATCGAGAATCTATGCTCTCCATCCAACCTCACTGAGCTCGAGCTGTTTTGCAAGGAGGAATGGGAAAAAAATTCAGTCTCTCGATGTGCAAAACTGATAGAGACATACCCCAAGCGACTTACAGCTGTAATCGCAGCAAAAGGTGGCGCTACAAAGTATTAACTTAAGGGGGCTGAATCATTTTGCACGCCCAATTTTTCTGTTGTTGATTTGTTAAAAAAGTTTGAAATATCCAATAAATGTCGTTCCACTTCATGATTGTGTCCCACTTGTTGTTGATTCTTCACCAAAAAATACAGTTTTATATCTTTATGTTTGAAGCCTGAAATGTGGCAAAAGGTCGCAAAGTTCAAGGAGGCCGAATACTTTCGCAAGGCACTGTATATACACAGGGTGTACCAGTACAGAGTCAATGTGCGGGGGTACAGGTTAGTTGAGGTAATTTGTACATGTAGGTAGTGGTAAAATGACTATGCATAGATATGAGGGTATCTCACAGTATGATTTGGGATACATTCAGAGACTCATGTACCACACTCCATGAGTACACAGGTAGTGTGACGTCATACATCCGGTTCTGTGTAGAGACGTGTATCCCCACAAACAAATGTGACGTCATATGACAACAGCAAGCCCTTTCAAAAAAACTAGCTTTACTACATAGGAAAAATAACTAGCTTTACTACATAGGAAAAATAACTTTGCCTACATCAGTGGAGGTAAAGAAAAATACAGATCAGGTAATATGAACTGTGCTCTGCAATAATGAAGGATAATCAATATGAACTGTGCTCTGCAATAAGGAAGGATAATCAATATGACCTGTGCTCTGCAATAAGGAAGGATAATCAATATGAACTGTGCTCTGCAATACGGAAGGATAATCAATATGAACTGTGCTCTGCAATAAGGAAGGATAATCAATATGAACTGTGCTCTGCAATAAGGAAGGATAATCAATATGAACTGTGCTCTGCAATAAGGAAGGATAATCAATATGAACTGTGCTCTGCAATGAGGAAGGATAATCAATATGAACTGTGCTCTACAATAAGGAAGGACAATCAATATGAACTGTGCCCTGCAATAAGGAAGGATAATCAATATGAACTGTGCTCTACTATAAGGATAATCAATATGAACTGTGCTCTACAATAAGGATAATCAATATGAACTGTGCTCTGCAATAAGGAAGGATAATCAATATGAACTGTGCTCTGCAATAAGGAAGGATAATCAATATGAACTGTGCTCTACCATAAGGATAATCAATATGAACTGTGCTCTACAATAAGGAAGGACAATCAATATGAACTGTGCTCTACCATAAGGATAATCAATATGAACTGAGCTCTACAATAAGGATAATCAATATGAACTTTGCTCTGCAATAAGGAAGGATAATTAATATGAACTGTGCTCTACAATAAGGAAGGATAATCAATATGACCTGTGCTCTACAATAAGGAAGGATAATCAATATGAACTGTGCTCTACCATAAGGAAGGATAATCAATATGAACTGTGCTCTACCATAAGGATAATCAATATGAACTGAGCTCTACAATAAGGATAATAAATATGAACTGTGCTCTGCAATAAGGAAGGATAATCAATATGAACTATGCTCTGCAATAAGGAAGGATAATCAATATGAAATGTGCTCTACCATAAGGATAATCAATATGAACTGAGCTCTACAATAAGGATAATCAATATGAACTGAGCTCTGCAATAAGGAAGGATAATCAATATGAACTGTGCTCTGCAATGAGGAAGGATAATCAATGTGAACTGTGCTCTGCAATAAGGAAGGATAATCAATATGAACTGTGCTCTGCAATAAGGAAGGATAATCAATATGAACTGTGCTCTACAATAAGGTTAAACAATATGAACTGTGCTCTGCAATAAGGAAGGATAATCAATATGAACTGTGCTCTGCAATAAGGAAGGATAATCAATATGAACTGTGCTCTACAATAAGAATAATTAATATGAATTGTGCTCTGCAATAAGGAAGGATAATCAATATGAACTGTGCTCTACAATAAGAATAATCAATATGAATTGTGCTCTGCAATAAGGAAGGATAATCAATATGAACTGTGCTCTGCAATGAGGAAGGATAATCAATATGAACTGTGCTCTACAATAAGGAAGGATAATCAATATGAACTGTGCTCTGTAATAAGGAAGGATAATCAATATGAACTGTGCTCTGCAATAAGGAAGGATAATCAATATGAACTGTGCTCTGCAATACGGAAGGATAATCAATATGAACCTTGCTCTGCAATAAGGAAGGATAATCAATATGAACTGTGCTCTACAATAAGGAAGGATAATCAATATGAACTGTGCTCTACAATAAGGAAGGATAATCAATATGAACTGTGCTCTACAATAAGGAAGGATAATCAATATGAACTGTGCTCTGCAATAAGGAAGGATAATCAATATGAACTGTGCTCTGCAATAAGGAAGGATAATCAATATGAACTGTGCTCTGCAATACGGAAGGATAATCAATATGAATTGTGATGGAACAATAATGGCTCTATATAATGCCGTAAGGAGTCAATCTGTTTCTTACTGTAAGTAGTCAATCTATTTTACTGTAATGGGTCAATCTATATCTTACTGTATGGAGTCAACCTATATCTTACTGTATGGAGTCAATCTGTATCTTACTGTGTGGAGTCAATCTATATTTTATTGTATGGAGTTAATCTGTATCTTACTGTATGGAGTCAATCTATATCTTATTGTATGGAGTTAATCTGTATCTTACTGTATGGAGTCAATCTATATCTTATTGTATGGAGTTAATCTATATCTTACTGTAAGGAGTTAATCTATATCTTATTGTATGGAGTTAATCTGTATCTTACTGTATGGAGTCAATCTATATCTTATTGTATGGAGTTAATCTATATCTTACTGTAAGGAGTTAATCTATTTTACTGTATGGTAGAGGTGTGGACTTGAGTCACATGACTTGGACTTGAGTCAGACTCGAGCAACAAATATGATGACTTGCAACTCGACTTTGACTTTTACACCAATGACTCGTGACTTGACTTCGACTTGAGCCTTTTGACTCGACCTGACTTTAAAAATATATATATATATTTTATTTTATTTGATGTTACCCCGTTTTCTCCCCAATTTAGTGGTGTCCAATAATTGTTTTAGTAGCTACTATCTTGTCTCATCGCTACAACTCCCATACGGGCTCGGGAGAGACGAAGGTTGAAAGTCATGCGTCCTCTGTTACACAACCCAACCAAGCCGCACTGCTTCTTAACACAGCGAGCATCCAACCCGGAAGCCAGCCACACCAATGTGTCGGAGGAAACACCGTGCACCTGGCAACCTTGGTTAGCGACTCGACTTGGCTAACCGACTCGACCTGACACCCTCCCCAAGCCCCAATATTAAAAATGATGCTATTAAAAAAAGTGTACAGCGCATCAACTCTTCATTTACCCGATTACAGTTTGAATCGGACAGCAGCCAATCAAATTGTGCCAGCTGACAAAAAGTTGCACGTGGCAGTGCAGAGGAATGTTGGTGGGTGAATTCCAATGGAGCCCTTGGAAAGGTGATACCCAAAATGATTAATTTCGTATATAAAGACCACGCTGCATCAAGACAAAACAGATTGCTACTTGCAAAACATGCGGGAAGAAAATTACAGACGGAGTTTCGACATTTGAAGCTGCACAAAGAAGAGTAAGTTGTGGCTAATATAGCCGACAGCTATATAATTTATAACTTTAACTTACTAGTGTAGGATGTAGGCTAACGTAACGTTAAATCAATCAACCTCCACACAGTCAGTCAGTGCGGGAACGTGATCATTGCACCCAAGATTGAGCTACAACTGGCTAGGCATTTGGTAGCCTAAATCCTGCCTGATGTTACTGCTGTTCCTAAAACCGTTGACATACGTTAGCCTACTGTAACCACACAGAGACAGAGACAGAGACAGAGAGAGACAGAGACAGAGACAGGGCCAGATCCTGGCCGAATGCAACCCATTCTTGCAGAATCAATGCTTGGAGTTTGTCAGAATTTGAGGGGTTTTGTTTTTCCACCTGCCTCTTGAGGATTGACCACAAGTTCTGAATGGGATTAAGGTCTGGGTAGTTTCCTGGCCATGGACCCAAATATCGATGTTTTGTTCCCCGGGCCACTTAGTTATCACTTTTGCCTTATGGCAAGGGGTGCCATCATGCTGGAAAAGGCATTGTTCGTCATCAAACGGTTCCTGGATGGTTGGGAGAAGTTGTTCTTGGAGGATGTTTTGGTACCATTCTTTAGTCATGTCTGTGTTCTTAGGCAAAATTGTGAGTGAGCAACTCCCTTGGCTGAGAAGCAACCCCACACATAAATGGTCTCAGGATGCCTTACTGTTGGCATGACACAGGACTGATGGTGGCGCTCACCTTTTCTTCTCCAGACAAGCTTTTTTCCAGATGCCCCAAACAATCGGAAAGGGGATTCATCAGAGAAAATGACATTACCCCAGTCCTCAGCAGTCCAATCCCTATACCTTTTGCAGAATATCTGTCCCTGATGTTTTTCCTGGAGAGAAGTGGCTTCTTTGTTGCCCTTCTTGACACCAAGCCATCCTTCAAAAGTCTTTGCCTCACTGTGCATGCAGATGCACTCACACCTGCCTTCTGCCATTCCTGAGCAAGCTCTGTACTGGTGGTGCCTCGATCCTGTAGCTGAATCAACTTTAGGAGACAGTCCTGGCACTTGCTGGACTTTCTTGGGCGTCCTGAAGCCATCTTGACAACAATTGAACCGCTCTCCTTGAAGTTCTTGATGATCCGATAAATGGTTGATTTAGGTGCAATCTTACTGGCAGCAATATCCTTGCCTGTGAAGCCCTTTTTGTGCAAATCAATGATGACAGCACGTGTTTCCTTGCAGGTAACCATGCTTGACAGAGGAAGAACAAGCACCACCCTCCTTTTGAAGCTTCCAGTCTGCTATTCAAACTTAATCAGCATGACAGAGTGATCTCCAGCCTTGTCCTTGTCAACACTCACATCTTGGTCAATGAGAGAATTACTGACATGATGTCAGCTGGTCCTTTTGTGGCAGGGCTGAAATGCAGTGGAAATGTTTTTTGGGGATTCAGTTCATTTGCATGGCAAAGAGGGACTTTGCAATTAATTGCAATTCATCTGATCACTCGATCACTTGATAACATTCTGGAGTATATGCAAATTTCCATCATACAAACTGACGCAGCAGACTTTGAAAATGTATATTTGTGTCATTCTCAAAACTTTTGGCCATGACTGTATATATAGTCACTTTACAAATTACCTCAACTAACCTATAGCCCCGCACATTGACTCAGTATCGGTACCCCCTGTATACAGCCTCATTATTACTATGTAGATGTATTGTGTTACTTATTGATTGATTAGATTTATTTTTCGTTTATTCAGTAAATATTTCATTAACTCTATTTATTGAACTCCACTGTTGGTGAAGGGCTTGTAAGGAAATATTTCACGGTAAAAACTACACCTGTTGTATTCAGCGCATGTGATCAATAAAATTTGATTTGATATATCTTACTGTATGAAGACAGTGTCTATATATCTTGCTGTATGGAGACAGTCTAACTTACTGTATGGAGACAGTCTATATATATATAACTTACTGTATTGAGGCAGTCTATATACATCGTTATGTATGGGGACTCTCTATATATTTATCTTACTGCATGGAGACTGTCTATATATAACTTACTGTATGGAGACAGTCTAACTTACTGTATGGAGACAGTCTATATACATCTTAATGTATGGGGACTGTCTATATATTTATCTACTGTATGGAGACAGTCTATATATGTAACGTACTGCATGGAGACTGTCTGTATATAACTTACTGTATGGAGACAGTCTAACTTACTGTATGGAGACAGTCTAACTTACTGTATGGAGACAGTCTATATATATATAACTCACTGTGTGGAGCCAGTCTATATATGTAACGTACTGTATAGAGACAGTCTATATACATCTTAATCTATGGGGACAGTCTATATATATATATCTACTGTATGGAGACAGTCTATATATGTAACGTACTGTATAGAGACAGTCTATATACATCTTAATGTATGGGGACAGTCTATATATGTATCTACTGTATGGAGACGGTCTATATATGTAACATACTGTATAGAGACCGTCTATATACATCTTAATGTATGGGGACAGTCTATATATGTAACGTACTGTATAGAGACCGTCTATATACATCTTAATGTATGGGGACAGTCTATATATATATCTTATTATATGGAGACTCTCTATATAACTTTATATAACTCTATGGAGACAGTTTCTATATAACTTACTGTATGGAGACAGTCTCTATATAACTTACTGTATGGAGACCGTCTCTATATAACTTACTATATGGAGACAGTCTCTACATACCTTACTGTATGGAGACAGTCTCTATATAACTTACTGTATGGAGACTGTCTCCCAGAGTCTCCTGACACCTTTATGTTTCAGTCCTTCCAGAACAAAAAGGTGGATTTGTTTATCTAGCAGGTGGAACCCCGTCACCACGTCCAAGTCACGGCTCTCCCTCTCCGGCGCCGCCATCTTGTAACACGACAATGCCCGCTCCACAGTCTCCTCTGATTGGTCCTCCAGATGGAACGCCACAGCATTGATCCTTAGTAGCTCCGCCCTAAGCCGTGACATCACCAGGACATTAGCGTACTTGAACAGGTATATGATGCGTCCGAACGGGCAGTCCCATGCCCCGTCACTGGCCCCACCTCCTCCCGTCAGAGGACAGGCAATCTCCACCTGCACCTAAATCAATAAATCAATCAATTTCCCAAGTTGGGATCAATAAACTACGACTAATACCACTACTACTACTACCACTACTACTATTAATACTACTACCACAACTACTACTACCACTACTACTATTAATACTACTACCACTACTACTATTAATACTACTACCACTACTACTATTAATACTACTACCACTACCACCACTACTACTATTAATACTACTACCACTACTACTATTAATACTACTACCACTACCACCACTACTACTATTAATACTACTACCACTACTACTATTAATACTACTATCACTACTACTATTAATACTACTACCACTACTACTATTAATACTACTACCACTACCACCACTACTACTATTAATACTACCACCACTACTACTATTAATACTACTACCACTACTACTATTAATACTACTACCACTACTACTATTAATACTACTACCACTACCACCACTACTACTACCACTACAACTATTACTACTACTACCACTACTACTATTAATACTACTACCACTACCACCACTACTACTATTAATACTACCACCACTACTACTATTAATACTACTACGACTACTACTATTAATACTACTACCACTACTACTATTAATACTACTACCACTACCACCACTACTACTATTACTACTACTACCACTACTACTATTAATACTACTACCACTACCAGCACTACTACTACCACTACTACTATTAATACTACTACCACTACTACCACTACTACTACTACCACTACTACTATTAATACTACTACCACTACTACTACTACTACTACTACTACTACCACTACTACTATTAATACTACTACCACTGCCACCACTACTACTACCACTACTACTATTAATACTACTACCACTACTACTATTAATACTACTACCACTACCACCACTACTACTATTAATGCTACTACCACTACTACTATTAATACTACTACCACTACTACTATTAATACTACTACCACTACCACCACTACTACTATTAATACTGCTACCACTACTACTACTACTACTACTACTACTACTACCACTACTACTACCACTACTATTAATACTAGTACCACTACTACTATTAATACTACTACCACTACTACTACTACCATTACTACCAATACTACTATTAATACTACTACCACTACTACCACTACTACTACTACTACTACTACCACTACTACTACCACTACCACTACTACTATTAATACTACTACTTCTACCACTACTACTACCACTACTACTACTACCACCACTACTACTACCACTACTACTACTATTAAGACTACTATTACTACTATTAGTACTACTACTATTACTACCACTACTACTATTATTACTACTATTAATTCTACCACTACTACTATTATTACTACTATTAATTCTACCACTACTACTAATACTACCACCACTAATACTACTGCTACTAGTACTACTACTACTTCTACTATTCTACTACTACTATACCTTGAGCTGTGAATTGGCGTCAAAGTAGTGTCCAGGCTGTTGCTCTGGCCCATCCACCCCTCCTGTCCCTGGCATGGAGGCCATTTTCCTCTCCCAGTCACTCCTCTCACTACTCAACAGCTGGGGCGGTGGGGAACAGCGGATCGGCAGGTTCACCTGGTCATGGAACGGGAAAGAACACTAAATATTCCCATCCAACTGGTTCTGGTGCTGAAAAGAAAGATGGATGAATGTACTAGAAAAATGACAAATGTCTGCCACGATCTTCCCACTGAGGTTTAAGTGAGTAGCACAAAATCTGAGTCAGAGCAATGTTGTTATATTGTGATATTGATTACTGCTTCCTTGGGAAAGAGCTAGAAAGGCATTTCACTGTACTTGTGCACGTGACAATAAAAACAGTGAACAGTCTTGTTTTTCCTTGATCAATGCTAGCTTCACCTTCAGACTCCTCTGTCCTTGTAGCAGGTCGTTGAGGTTAAGCTTGGCGAGGCCACATGGGTCATAGTGTTTGCTGTTCTCTCTGAAGGGGTGGTGATTGGTCCGTTTCCCAGAGACAGGGACGACACTGCTTAGCTTGTCATCATTGGGATATGTCCCAAACAGGGCGGGGCTGGTCGACACCTTCTCCAACTTCCTGTCTCTGTCGTGGACCTCAATCTCCAGCGGAGGACCTCGCAGGACCTCCAACAGCTCCCCGGGACTTAGCAAGCCTGGATTAGGTAGAACTAGCAATAATAAAAGCTCCAACAATAGACAGATTTAGCAATAGCTGTACCAGTAACATTAGCTTTAGCGATAGCTTTAGCGCTAATTATAGATAAAGCGATAACTGCCTTTTGCGATAGCGATGATATGAATAGTGACAGTAAACAAGTTCTTAAGGGAATGTTTGACAGTGCTCCACCTGTCATGATGACATTGACATCATTGAAGTAAACGTTAGTCCTGTGTTCCTGGCCTTTGGTCCGGTGCTTAGACGTGTTATGGAACTGGTACTGGCAGTACACTGGCAGACACTTCTCCTGACAGAAGATGTAGTAGAAGAGGAAAGGATGTTTGGGGTCAGCTGAGACAGTGTAGTGTTAGTACCTACAGTGTGTGGAAGGGGGCAGGCTGGGAGGGTCATGTTAGAGGTCAAGAGTTGGGGTATATTACCTCTAAGACATGGAAGGGGACAGGGGATGATGGCAGGGAGGAGGCTGACAGGATGGTGATGACTAGAGGGTTGAGTTCAGCCTTCAGCTTCTCAGAGATCAGAGGTCGGTCAAGTGTGATGTTACACAGACCCTCATACACCCCAGAAGAATACGTCTCTAGGCAGTCAGTCAGACACCGGTCTCCTAACATAAACACATGAAAAAAAGGACAAGATTGACATACTTTACAACAAAACTGTTGTTCTTCATCTACGTTTTAGAACTACATTAACTTTGCCATGCCAATAGTAAAACATGTTATGTGTCTTTTCTTTGGTGTTGTGATACTGTGTTTAGCAGTGTAGTTGTAACTGGGGGATTTCGGGAGGGGCTACAGATGTTTCTAATTGGCTAGCCTTTGCCCACCAACCGGGTGTTTTGTTTTTCAGGGAAAATTGAGCTTTTAGGTGTTAGCAAGGCGACACTCCATCTTAACTCCTCCTCAACATTTACTGGATTGGTTGAACAGTGCAGAAGAAAACCTCCAGACAGTTTTTTTTCTTGTCACGACCAGTATGTAGGGGATTTCGTTTCAGGCAGTTATTTTGAGCCTGCTACATCAGGTAACTTATTGCCTTGTGAAGTTTGTAATAGGGCTCCAGTGAAGGGCTCAAATGTATGTAAAAAGCCCTTTTTACATCAGCAGATGTAACAAAGTGCTTATACAGAAATCCAGCCTAAAACCCCAAACACCAAGCACAGTGGCTAGGAAAAACTCCCTTGAAAGGCGGGAACTTAGGAAGAAACCTTCCATCCGGCAGAGGCGTGGGAGCCTGACGATCCGGCTGAGGCGTAGGAGCCCGACGAACTGGCTTTCCCTTCCATTCTATCCAATTTGTCTTTCCTTCCATTCCATTACCATTTACTTCCATTCTATCCTGTTTCCTTTTCCTTCCATTCTATCCTGTTTCCTTTTCCTTCCATTCTAACCAATCCCCTTTTCTTCCAATCTATCCCATTTCCCTTCCAACCTATCCCATTTCCCTTCCAACCTATCCCATTTCCCTTCCAATCTATCCCATTTCCCTTCCAACCTATCCTATTTCCCTTCCAATCTATCCTATTTCCCTTCCATTCTAACCCATTTCCCTTCCAACCTATCCTATTTCCCTTCCATTCTAACCCATTTCCCTTCCAACCTATCCTATTTCTCTTCCAATCTATCCCATTTCCCTTCCAACCTATCCCATTTCCCTTCCAACCTATCCTATTTCCCTTCCATTCTAACACATTTCCCTTCCAACCTATCCTATTTCCCTTCCAATCTATCCTATTTCCCTTCCATTCTAACCCATTTCCCTTCCAACCTATCCTATTTCCCTTCCATTCTAACCCATTTCCCTTCCAACCTATCCTATTTCCCTTCCATTCTAACCCATTTCCCTTTTCTTCCATTGCATTCTATCCAATTTCCCTTTCCTTCCATTCAATTTCCATTTCCTTCCATTCTATCCTGTTTCCTTTTCCTTCCGTTCTAACTCAGTCCCTTTTCTTCCAATCAATCTCATTTCCCTTTCCCACCATTTTATCCCATTTCCGTGGGAAATGCTGTTACGCTACTCCATTTCATTTTCCGTCCATTCCATTTCCGTTTCCTTATATTATATCCATTTCCCTTTCCTTCGATTCAATCCCATTTCCCATTTCTTTCATGCCATGCCATTCCATCTATTTTGATTCCATTCACTCCCATTTCCCTTTCCTTCCATTCCTCTCTATCCCATTTACCTGTCCTTCCATTCTATCCCACTTCCCTTTCCTTCTATTCTATCCCATTGTATTTTCCGTCCATTTCCTTCCATTTCCGCTTTCTTAAAACCTCTTCGGGCAAGGGGGAACTATTTTCACATCTGGATGAAAAGCGTGCCCAAAGTAAACTCCCTGCTACTCAGGCCCAGAAGCTAGGATATTTATATGATGGTAGATTTGGATAGAAAACACTCTAAAGTTTCTAAAACTGTTCAAATTATGTCTGTGAGTATAACAGAACTTATTTGGCAGGCGAGGACAAACCATCCAGGATTTTTTTTTTGAGGTGACTGTGTTTTCAATTAGGTTTCTATGGGAATCGAGATTTCTGAGGCATCTGGTTGCAGTTCCTATGGCTTCCACTAGATGTCAACAGTCTTTAGAAATTGGTTGATGTTTTTCTTTTGAATAATGAAGAAGTAGCCCTTTCGTTTCTGGGTGTCGAGCCAAGTGGACTGTTTTGTTTGGGGCACACGACCTGGGGCTCGCTCCACTTTCATTTTATCCGCTATTGAACACAGTATATTTCGTCTTAAATTTGATTGATTATTTACATTTTAAAATACCTAAAGTTGGATTAGTAAAGTTGTTTGAAATGTTTGGACCAAGTTTACAGGTAACTTTTTAGATAATTTGTAGTCATGTTGGGCGAGTTGGAACTGGTGTTTTTCTGAATCAAATGCGACAAATAAATGGACATATACAGGTACCCCCTGTATATAGCCTCCACATTGACTCTGTACCGGTACATTCCCTTTGCTTCCATCCTATACCATCCTTCCATTTCATTCTATACCATTTCCCATTCATTCTATCGATCCCATTTCCCTTCTTTCCATTTAATTATATTCCATTTCCCTTTCATTCCATTCCATTCTACTCCATTTCCATTTCCTACCATTCTATCCCATTTTCCTTTCCTTCCATTCAATCTCATTTACCTGTCCTTTCCATTTTATACGATTTCCATTTCCTTCCATTCCATTTCCAATTCCTTCAATTCAATCCCATTCCCTTTGGTTTGTTTCTGTCAGATTTCCGTTTCTATACATTAAACCCATTATATTCCTTTCAATTTCACTTGTCTTCCATTTTCCATTTCCTTCCATTCTATTCTACCCCATTTCCCTTTCCTTCCATTCTATTCTACCCCATTCCCTTTCCTTCCATTCTATTCTACCCCATTTCCCTTTCCTTCCATTCTATTCTACCCCATTTCCCTTTCCTTCCATTCTATTCTACCCCATTTCCCTTTCCTTCCATTCTATTACATCCCATTTCCCTTTCCTTCCACTCTATTCTGCCCCATTTCCCTTTCCTTCCATTCTATTACATCCCATTTCCCTTTCCTTCCATTCTATTCTACACCATTTCCCTTTCCTTCCATTCTATTCTACCCCATTTCCCTTTCCTTCCATTCTATTCTACCCCATTCCCCTTTCCTTCGATTCTATTCTACCCCAATTCCCTTTCCTTCCATTCTATTCTACCCCATTTCCCTTTCCATCCATTCTATTACACCCCAATTTCCCTTTCCTTCCATTCTATTCAACCCCATTTCCCTTTCCTTCCATTCTATTCTACCCCATTTCCCTTTCCTTCCATTCTATTCTACCCCATTTCCCTTTCCTTCCATTCTATTACATCCCATTTCCCTTTCCTTCCATTCTATTCTGCCCCATTTCCCTTTCCTTCCATTCTATTACATCCCATTTCCCTTTCCTTCCATTCTATTCTACCCCATTTCCCTTTCCTTCCATTCTATTCTACCCCATTACCCTTTCCTTCCATTCTATTCTACCCCATTCCCCTTTCCTTCGATTCTACCCCAATTCCCTTTCCTTCCATTCTATTCTACCCCATTTCCCTTTCCATCCATTCTATTACACCCAATTTCCCTTTCCTTCCATTCTATTCTACCCCATTCCCTTTCCTTCCATTCTATTCTACCCCATTTCCCTTTCCTTCCATTCTATTCTACCCCATTTCCCTTTCCTTCCATTCTATTCTACCCCATTTCCCTTTCCTTCCATTCTATTACATCCCATTTCCCTTTCCTTCCATTTTATTCTGCCCCATTTCCCTTTCCTTCCATTCTATTACATCCCATTTCCCTTTCCTTCCATTCTATTCTACCCCATTTCCCTTTCCTTCCATTCTATTCTACCCCATTTCCCTTTCCTTCCATTCTATTCTACCCCATTCCCCTTTCCTTCGATTCTATTCTACCCCAATTCCCTTTCCTTCCATTCTATTCTACCCCATTTCCCTTTCCATCCATTCTATTACACCCAATTTCCCTTTCCTTCCATTCTATTCTACCCCATTTCCCTTTCCTTCCATTCTATTCTACCCCATTTCCCTTTCCTTCCATTCTATTCTACCCCATTTCCCTTTCCTTCCATTCTATTCTACCCCATTTCCCTTTCCTTCCATTCTATCTACCCCATTCCCCTTTCCTTCCATTCTATTCTACCCCAATTCCCTTTCCTTCCATTCTATTCTACCCCATTACCCTTTCCATCCATTCTATTACACCCCAATTTCCCTTTCCTTCCATTCTATTCTACCCCATTCCCTTTCCTTCCATTCTATTCTACCCCATTTCCCTTTCCTTCCATTCTATTCTACCCCATTTCCCTTTCCTTCCATTCTATTCTACCCCATTTCCCTTTCCTTCCATTTTATAACATCCCATTTTCTTTTCCTTTCATTCTATTCTGCCCCATTTCCCTTTCCTTCCATTCTATTACATCCCATTTCCCTTTCCTTCCATTCTATTCTACCCCATTTCCCTTTCCTTCCATTCTATTCTACCCCATTTCCCTTTCCTTCCATTCTATTCTACCCCATTCCCCTTTCCTTCGATTCTATTCTACCCCAATTCCCTTTCCTTCCATTCTATTCTACCCCATTTCCCTTTCCATCCATTCTATTCTACCCGATTTCCCTTTCCTTCCATTCTATTCTACCCATTTCCCTTTCCTTCCATTCTATTCTACCCCATTTCCCTTTCCTTCCATTCTATTCTACCCGATTTCCCTTTCCTTCCATTCTATTCTACCCCATTTCCCTTTCCTTCCATTCTATTACATCCCATTTCCCTTTCCTTCCATTCTATTCTACCCCATTTCCTCTTCCTTCCATTCTATTCTACCCCATTTCGCTTTCATTCTATTCTACCCCATTCCCTTTCATTCTATTCTACCCCTTTTCCCTATCCTTCCATTCTATTCTACCCCAATTCCCTTTCCTTCCATTCTATTCTTCCCCATTTCCCTTTCCTTCCATTCTATTCTACCCCATTCCCTTTCCCTCCATTCTATTCTACCCCATTTCCCGTTCCTTCCATTCTATTCTACCCCATTGCCCTTTCCTTCTTTCTATTCTACCCCATTTCCCTTTCCTTCGATTCTATTCTACCCCATTTCCCTTTCCTTCCATTCTATTCTAGCCCATTTTCCTTTCCTTCCATTCTATTCTACCCCATTCCCCTTTCCTTCCATTCTATTCTAGCCCATTTTCCTTTCCTTCCATTCTATTCTACCCCATTTCCCTTTCCTTCCATTCTATTCTATCACATTTCCCGTTCCATTTCTCTTTCCTTCCATTCTATTCTAGCCAATTTTCATTTCCTTCCATTCTATTCTACCCCATTTCCTCTTCCTTCCATTCTATTCTACCCCATTTCCTCTTCCTTCCATTCTATTCTACCCCATTTCCCGTTCCTTCCATTCTATTCTACCCCATTTCCTCTTCCTTCCATTCTATTCTACCCCCATTTCCTCTTCCTTCCATTCTATTCTACCCCATTTCCCTTTCCTTCCATTCTATTCTACCCCATTTCCCTTTCCTTCATTCTATTCTATCCCATTTCATCTTCCTTCCATTCTATTCCACCCCATTTCACCTTCCTTCCATTCTATTCTACCCCATTTCCCTTTCCTTCCATTCTATTCTACCCCATTTCCCTTTCCTTCCATTCAATTCTACCCCATCTCCCTTTCCTTCCATTCTATTCTACCCAATTTCCCTTTCCTTCCATTCTATTCTACCCCAATTCCCTTTCCTTCCATTCTATTATACCCCATTTCCATGTCCTTCCATTCTATTCTACCCATTTCCTCTTCCTTCCATTCTATTCTTACCCATTTCCTCTTCCTTCCATTCTATTCTACCCCCATTTCCCTTTCCTTCCATTGTATTCTACCCCATTTCCCTTTCCTTTCATTCTGTTACATCCAATTTCCCTTTCCTTTCATTCTGTTACATCCCATTTCCCTTTCCTTCCATTCTATTCTACCCCATTTCCCTTTCCTTTCATTCTGTTACATCCCATTTCCCTTTCCTTTCATTCTGTTACATCCCATTTCCCTTTCCTTCCATTCTATTCTACCCCATTTCCCTTTCCTTCCATTCTATTCTACCCCATTTCCATTTCCTTCCATTCTATTCTACCCCATTCCCTTTCCTTCCATTCTATTCTACCTGATTTCCCTTTCCTTCCATTCTATTCTACCCCCATTTCCCTTTCCTTCCATTCTATTACATCCCATTTCCCTTTCCCTCCATTCTATTCTACCCCATTTCCCGTTCCTTCCATTCTATTCTACCCCATTGCCCTTTCCTTCTTTTCTATTCTACCCCATTTCCCTTTCCTTCGATTCTATTCTACCCCATTTCCCTTTCCTTCCATTCTATTCTAGCCCATTTTCCTTTCCTTCCATTCTATTCTACCCCATTCCCCTTTCCTTCCATTCTATTCTAGCCCATTTTCCTTTCCTTCCATTCTATTCTACCCCATTTCCCTTTCCTTCCATTCTATTCTATCACATTTCCCGTTCCATTTCTCTTTCCTTCCATTCTATTCTAGCCAATTTTCATTTCCTTCCATTCTATTCTACCCCATTTCCTCTTCCTTCCATTCTATTCTACCCCATTTCCTCTTCCTTCCATTCTATTCTACCCCATTTCCCGTTCCTTCCATTCTATTCTACCCCATTTCCTCTTCCTTCCATTCTATTCTACCCCATTTCCTCTTCCTTCCATTCTATTCTACCCCATTTCCCTTTCCTTCCATTCTATTCTACCCCATTTCCCTTTCCTTCATTCTATTCTATCCCATTTCATCTTCCTTCCATTCTATTCCACCCCATTTCACCTTCCTTCCATTCTATTCTACCCCATTTCCCTTTCCTTCCATTCAATTCTACCCCATCTCCCTTTCCTTCCATTCTATTCTACCCCATCTCCCTTTCCTTCCATTCTATTCTACCCAATTTCCCTTTCCTTCCATTCTATTCTACCCCAATTCCCTTTCCTTCCATTCTATTATACCCCATTTCCATGTCCTTCCATTCTATTCTACCCCATTTCCTCTTCCTTCCATTCTATTCTTACCCATTTCCTCTTCCTTCCATTCTATTCTACCCCCATTTCCCTTTCCTTCCATTGTATTCTACCCCATTTCCCTTTCCTTTCATTCTGTTACATCCAATTTCCCTTTCCTTTCATTCTGTTACATCCCATTTCCCTTTCCTTCCATTCTATTCTACCCCATTTCCCTTTCCTTTCATTCTGTTACATCCCATTTCCCTTTCCTTTCATTCTGTTACATCCCATTTCCTTTCCTTCCATTCTATTCTACCCCATTTCCCTTTCCTTCCATTCTATTCTACCCCATTTCCATTTCCTTCCATTCTATTCTACCCCATTCCCTTTCCTTCCATTCTATTCTACCTGATTTCCCTTTCCTTCCATTCTATTCTACCCCATTTCCCTTTCCTTCCATTCTATTACATCCCATTTCCCTTTCCTTCCATTCTATTCTACCCCATTTCCCGTTCCTTCCATGCTATTCTACCCCATTTCCCTTTCCTTCCATTCTATTCTAACCCATTTCCTCTTCCTTCCATTCTAATCTACCACATTTCCCATTCCTTCCATTCTATAACATCCCATTTCCTTCCATTCTACTCTACCCCATTTCCCTTTCCTTCCATTCTATTACATCCCATTTCCCTTTCCTTCCATTGTATTCTACCCCATTTCCTCTTCCTTCCATTCTATTCTACCCCATTTCCCTTTCCTTCCATTCTATTCTAGCCCATTTCATCTTCCTTCCATTCTATTCTACCCCATTTCACTTTCCTTCCATTCTATTCTACACCATTTCCCTTTCCTTCCATTCTATTCTAGCCCATTTTCCTTTCCTTCCATTCTATTCTACCCCATTTCCCTTTCCTTCGATTCTATTCTACCCCATTTCCCTTTCCTTCCATTCTATTCTAGCCCATTTTCCTTTCCTTCCATTCTATTCTACCCCATTCCCCTTTCCTTCCATTCTATTCTAGCCCATTTTCCTTTCCTTCCATTCTATTCTACCCCATTTCCCTTCCTTCCATTCTATTCTATCACATTTCCCGTTCCATTTCTCTTTCCTTCCATTCTATTCTAGCCAATTTTCATTTCCTTCCATTCTATTCTACCCCATTTCCTCTTCCTTCCATTCTATTCTACCCCATTTCCTCTTCCTTCCATTCTATTCTACCCCCATTTTCCCGTTCCTTCCATTCTATTCTACCCCATTTCCTCTTCCTTCCATTCTATTCTACCCCATTTCCTCTTCCTTCCATTCTATTCTACCCCATTTCCCTTTCCTTCCATTCTATTCTACCCCATTTCCCTTTCCTTCATTCTATTCTATCCCATTTCATCTTCCTTCCATTCTATTCCACCCCATTTCACCTTCCTTCCATTCTATTCTACCCCATTTCCCTTTCCTTCCATTCTATTCTACCCCATTTCCCTTTCCTTCCATTCAATTCTACCCCATCTCCCTTTCCTTCCATTCTATTCTACCCAATTTCCCTTTCCTTCCATTCTATTCTACCCCAATTCCCTTTCCTTCCATTCTATTATACCCCATTTCCATGTCCTTCCATTCTATTCTACCCCATTTCCTCTTCCTTCCATTCTATTCTTACCCATTTCCTCTTCCTTCCATTCTATTCTACCCCCATTTCCCTTTCCTTCCATTGTATTCTACCCCATTTCCCTTTCTTTCATTCTGTTACATCCAATTTCCCTTTCCTTTCATTCTGTTACATCCCATTTCCCTTTCCTTCCATTCTATTCTACCCCATTTCCCTTTCCTTTCATTCTGTTACATCCCATTTCCCTTTCCTTTCATTCTGTTACATCCCATTTCCCTTTCCTTCCATTCTATTCTACCCCATTCCCTTTCCTTCCATTCTATTCTACCCCATTTCCATTTCCTTCCATTCTATTCTACCCCATCCCTTTCCTTCCATTCTATTCTACCTGATTTCCCTTTCCTTCCATTCTATTCTACCCCATTTCCCTTTCCTTCCATTCTATTACATCCCATTTCCCTTTCCTTCCATTCTATTCTACCCCATTTCCCGTTCCTTCCATTCTATTCTACCCCATTTCCCCTTTCCTTCCATTCTATTCTAACCCATTTCCTCTTCCTTCCATTCTAATCTACCACATTTCCCATTCCTTCCATTCTATAACATCCCATTTCCTTCCATTCTACTCTACCCCATTTCCCTTTCCTTCCATTCTATTACATCCCATTTCCCTTTCCTTCCATTGTATTCTACCCCATTTCCTCTTCCTTCCATTCTATTCTACCCCATTTCCCTTTCCTTCCATTCTATTCTAGCCCATTTCATCTTCCTTCCATTCTATTCTACCCCATTTCACTTTCCTTCCATTCTATTCTACACCATTTCCCTTTCCTTCCATTCTATTCTAGCCCATTTTCCTTTCCTTCCATTCTATTCTACCCCATTTCCCTTTCCTTCTATTCTATTCTACCCCATTTCCCGTTCCTTCCATTCTATTCTACCCCATTTCCTCTTCCTTCCATTCTATTCTACCCCATTTCCCTTTCCTTCCATTCTATTCTACCCCCATTTCCCTTTCCTTCATTCTTTTCTATCCCATTTCATCTTCCTTCCATTCTATTCTACCCTATTTCACCTCCCTTCCATTCTATTCTACCCCATTTCCTTTTCCTTCCATTCTATTCTACCCCATTTCCCTTTCCTTCCATTCTATTCTACCCCATTTCCCTTTCCTTCCATTCTATTCTACCCCATTTCCCTTTCCTTTCATTCTATTCTACCCCATTTCCCTTTCCTTCCATTCTATTCTAGCCCATTTTCCTTTCCTTCCATTCTATTCTACCCCATTTCCCTTTCCTTCCATTCTATTCTACCCCATTTCCCTTTCCTTCCATTCTATTCTACCCCATTTCCTCTTCCTTCCATTCTATTCTACCCCATTTCCCTTTCCTTCCATTCTATTCTACCCCATTCCCTTTCCTTCCATTCTATTCTAGCCCATTTTCCTTTCCTTCCATTCTATTCTACCCCATTTCCCTTTCCTTCCATTCTATTCTACCCCATTTCCTCTTCCTTCCATTCTATTCTACCCCATTTCCCTTTCCTTCCATTCTATTCTACCCCAATTCCCTTTCCTTCCATTCTATTCTACCCCATTTCGCTTTCATTCTATTCTACCCCATTTCCCTTTCATTCTATTCTACCCCTTTTCCATATCCTTCCATTCTATTCTACCCCATTTCCCTTTCATTCTATTCTACCCCTTTTCCCTATCCTTCCATTCTATTCTACCCCAATTCCCTTTCCTTCCATTCTATTCTTCCCCATTTCCCTTTCCTTCCATTCTATTCTACCCCATTCCCCTTTCCTTCCATTCTATTCTAGCCCATTTTCCTTTCCTTCCATTCTATTCTACCCCATTCCCTTTCCTTCCATTCTATTCTACCCCATTTCCCTTTCCTTTCATTCTGTTACATCCCATTTCCCTTTCCTTTCATTCTGTTACATCCCATTTCCCTTTCCTTCCATTCTATTCTACCCCATTTCCCGTTCCTTCCATTCTATTCTACCCCATTTCCCTTTCCTTCCATTCTATTCTAACCCATTTCCTCTTCCTTCCATTCTAATCTACCACATTTCCCATTCCTTCCATTCTATAACATCCCATTTCCTTCCATTCTACTCTACCCCATTTCCCTTTCCTTCCATTCTATTACATCCCATTTCCCTTTCCTTCCATTGTATTCTACCCCATTTCCTCTTCCTTCCATTCTATTCTACCCCATTTCCCTTTCCTTCCATTCTATTCTAGCCCATTTCATCTTCCTTCCATTCTATTCTACCCCATTTCACTTTCCTTCCATTCTATTCTACACCATTTCCCTTTCCTTCCATTCTATTCTAGCCCATTTTCCTTTCCTTCCATTCTATTCTACCCCATTTCCCTTTCCTTCTATTCTATTCTACCCCATTTCCCGTTCCTTCCATTCTATTCTACCCCATTTCCTCTTCCTTCCATTCTATTCTACCCCATTTCCCTTTCCTTCCATTCTATTCTACCCCCATTTCCCTTTCCTTCATTCTTTTCTATCCCATTTCATCTTCCTTCCATTCTATTCTACCCTATTTCACCTCCCTTCCATTCTATTCTACCCCATTTCCTTTTCCTTCCATTCTATTCTACCCCATTTCCCTTTCCTTCCATTCTATTCTGTGACGACCCTCCCACTCTGTCTGCTGTATTCTCTCTCTGTTATTTCCTTATTAGGATGCTGGTGGGCGGAGTTGGGAGGGTCGTCAGCTTTATGGGAAACACCTGGGCCCGGTGTCTCCCAGGATAAATACACCACTTCCCCATTCATGGAGGAGACTCTCTCCATGCAGACACCTTTGTAGATTGTGTTGTGGTTGTTGGTGGCCTTTTGTTTGTTTGCTTTGGCACCTTTCAACACCCTGCATTATCACATTCATGCAAAACACTCACTTACACTACTGATTACTGATTACACACACACCATTGTATATTTTCCTTAGTTGCTTTAGTTAATAAATATATATTTTGTTACTCCTTATCTCCACGTTGTCTCCCTTTGTTACGGGCGTTGAGCCGGTTCGTGACAAGTGGGGGCTCATCCGGGATCTTTGAACTATTGGTTTGGGAGACCGTGGAGGTACGTGTTTGGTTTGCATATTGAGTTTGATAGGCCCAGTATTGGTTGTCTTTGTTTGGTTTGTGTGCTGCGTTGGAGAGAGAATGGTTAGTTTCCAGGCCCTGCCTAGCCTGAAATTTTGTTCTACTTTCTGTTGGGAAGTCAGTCTGAGGTGGTGAGTAAATCGGCTGTGTACCTCGGTAGGAGATTTGTGTAGGGTAGTGCAACTTGCTACCCGGAGCTATAGCCTTTTTCCCCTGATAGGTTTAGCGACGTGTTTCATTTTTTGGAATATGTTGGGCATGGTTAATGTTTGTTATTTTTGTGTGGTGTCTGTGGACTGAGCAGTTGTCTCGGGGGCACATCCGTGGCTTGGTGGAATTTGCCAGCATGCTGGGGAGTTTTTCCTTGCCAGCGGGCTACAGTGCGTAAATTCCCACCGCAAATCTGCACGAAGACTAGGGTTGAGTTATTGTAGGTTTTGGGGAAGCTCCATATCTCATCTCTCTTCTGTGGTGCTCAGGGTGATTGTCCATTTTTTTTTTTTTTTTTTTTTTTTTTGTGATTATGGCGTCTTATGTAGATAAGTTCATTTGCTCTCCATCAGAGGAATTGTTAGATTTAGGTACTAAAGAACAGCTGTTGAAGGTCGCGGAACACTACAAGGTTGAGATTAGTGATAAACGTCTAAAGAATTCTATTAGGTTGATATTGAAAGCCAATCTGATGGAGAGTGGTATTCTTGAAGTTACCACTGGGCCAGCCTCTGCTGAGGATTTGCCATCTCCCCATAACGTTACAATGGCCATTCCATCGGTTAGCCCTAGTAGCCTTCTTTTTGAACAGCAGAAAGAACTGCTTTTGTTACAGCTGGAGCATGATCGTGAGAAGAGAGAGCATGATCGGCAGCATGATCGTGAGAAGCTAGAGCATGATCGTGTAAAATATGAAAAGGAATTGGCATTTAAACAAGATATGGAGCGTGCTAAAATCAAGTTGCAACAAGAACGTATAGAGTTGGTTAGGGAAGGAAAGATCTCAGGGGAGAGTTTGTTTTGGGAAGGTGACCCAGATTTACCTAGGGGTAGTTCTGCTTTTGGTCGTGCCCCAGAGACATTTGATATTGTTGGGAACTTACGGTTATTGCCTCAGTTTAATGAAAAGGACCCCGAGACATTCTTTTCGTTGTTTGAGCGGGTTGCTGACGCTAGGAGTTGGCCTGATTCTGACCGCACTTTAATGTTGCAGTGTGTGCTGACTGGTAAAGCACAGGAAGCATATTCAGCTCTTAGTGCACTAGACAGTACCAGTTATGATAAAGTTAAAACAGCTGTGTTACAGATTTATGAACTGGTCCCTGAGGCTTACCGCCAACGATTTAGAACTTTAAAAAGGGATGATAAGCAGACTCATGTTGAGTTTGCGCGACAGTTATCTTTACAGTTTAATCGCTGGTGTTCCGCATCTGCAGTTGTGACTTTCCAAGGGCTGTGTGATCTGATTATGTTAGAGCAATTTAAGGACACAATTCCTGATCGTATTGCCACGTATATTAACGAACAGAAAGTAAAGAATGTTGCTGAAGCTGCGGTTTTGGCGGACGAGTATGTGTTGACTCACAAAAGTGCCTTTGTAGAGCCCCGTATTCGGAAAGAGTGGGGGCGTTCGGATAGATTTGGGCTTCGCTCACCGAGACACTTTGGTTCACGGGCAGAGTTCTATTCAACTAGGGTTGAGCCTGACTCCCATGGTAAAGCTGACTTTGGGCAGGAGTGTCACTACTGTCAAGGTTCAGGTCATTGGAAAAACAAATGTCCACTTCTCAGGTCAAAGGGTGCTTATGCTAAATCTAAGCCTACCGCGTTAGCTGCACCTGTTCCACATCAGTTCACTCATGACTCATTTTCTCAAGCCCAGGAGAATGTGAAAGTCCATATTGATCCAGACTATTTACCTTTCATTACGGAAGGTTTTGTGTCTATGTTAGGAAGTAAAGACCTAGTGCCAGTGAAGATCCTGAGAGACACAGGTGCCTCTGAATCATTTGTGTTGGAGTCTGTGTTACCCTTTTCTGCTGAGACTGATTCGGGGAATAGTGTTCTAATTAGGGGAATAGGTTTGAACACTCTGTCAGTTCCATTGCATAAACTGATGTTGGATTGTGGGCTGGTGAAGGGTGAAGTTGTTGTGGGGGTGCGTCCTTCGTTGCCTATTGAGGGTATCGACGTTATCCTTGGGAATAACTTGGCTGGTGAGCGTGTATGGCCAGTCGTGTTTCCATCTCTCGTGGTTTCCACTAAGCCGTCATTTGTTGGGATTCCTGATGAGAATGTACAGAGTTTCCCAGAGGTGTTCTCTGCGTGTGCAGTGACACGTTCTATGAGCCGTGGCGAACTGGTTACTGCGCCGACTAATGATAATAATACAAAGTATGTCACTGTTTTCCCTGTTATACCGTTATCTGTAACCCGGTCAGATCTAATCAATGCGCAACGGGATGACCCCACATTGGAAGAGTTGCGTGATCAAATTGTGCCTGTAGAACAGTTGGGAGATGTCGCCCATGGCTATTTTCTCCAAGAGGATGTCCTGATGAGAAAGTGGTTGTCTCATGATAGTTGTTTTCTGGGGGAGGCAATTAGTCAGGTTGTTGTACCAGTTAAGCTTCGTGAGTTGGTGTTGGAAACTTCTCACAGCGATGTTGCTGGACATATGGGGGTGAGGAAAACCTACAATCGCATATTAAGACATTTCTTTTGGCCTAGATTAAAGAGGGATGTTTCTGATTTTATCAAAACTTGTCACACCTGTCAATTAACTGGTAAGCCTAATCAAGCTATTAAACCAGTACCATTGTTTCCTATTCCTGTACTCAGCCAACCTTTTGAGTATCTGATTATTGACTGTGTGGGCCCTCTGCCTCGTTCTAAAAAGGGTAGCAGTTACCTGTTCACTGTGATGTGTCAGACCACTAGGTTTCCTGCTGCCTATCCTCTCCGATCTATCACGACTAAATCGGTGTTAAAAGCTTTGACTCAGTTTCTCTCATTGTTTGGAATCCCTAAGGTCATTCAGAGTGATCAAGGATCTAATTTTACCTCTAATCTGTTTAGTCAGGTTCTTCAACAGCTCCATATTAAACACAATTTGTCTAGCGCCTATCACGCGCAAAGTCAAGGAGCACTGGAACGTTTCCATCAAACACTTAAGTCTTTGTTGAGAGCTTATTGTACTGAGATGGATAAGGATTGGGAGGAGGGGTTGCCTTGGTTACTGTTAGCCGCTAGGGAAGTTTCACAGGAGAGCACAGGTTTCAGTCCAAATGACCTTGTGTTTGGACATAGGGTGCGTGGACTTTTATCTGTTCTCCAGGATGACTGGAAGTCTCCCGAGCCTCCTCAGTCCCTATTATCATATGTGTGTGATTTCCGGCGACGACTGTACGCCGCTGGTGAAATGGCTAAAGAGAAGTTATCATCTTCACAGGAGAGGATGAAGGGCATATTTGATCGCCGAACTGAGCCTCGTCACTTTATTCCAGGTGACCAGGTTCTTGCTCTGCTGCCAATTGTTGGTTCTCCTTTTCAAGCCAAGTTTCAAGGTCCATATACAGTGGTGCGCCAGTACACTGAGCAAAATTATCTAGTTGCCACTCCAGAACGGAGGAAAGCACACCAGCTGTGCCATGTAAATCTGTTAAAACCTTATTATGCACGTTCCTCTGAGACTGAACAGTGGGATTCTACAGAGGACGGTAAACCTGTTCTTTTGGCTGATACCGTTGTTTCCCTTGTGTTCTTGTCCTGCTAGTTCTGTGCATGAGGAGGAAGATGTTCCTGGTCCTGACGATTGTATATTGCAGGGTAGATTGAAAAATTCAGAAACACTGGATATTTTAGACAGTCTTCTCACTCACCTACCTGTTGATGGGCGGAAAGAGATGGTTGGTCTTATTCAGAGATTTCCAGGTTTGTTTTCTGATACACCTACACGTACAAACTTAATAGAACATGATATTGACATTGGAGGTGCTGACCCCATTCGTCAGCGGTTCTATAGAGTTTCTTCAGAGAAACTACGTTGTCTGGATGCTGAGGTCAAGTACATGCTGGAGAGTAAGATAGCAGAGCCTTCTTTCTCCAGTTGGGCTTCTCCCTGTATCTTGGTCAGTAAACCGGATGGAACAAACCGTTTTTGTACGGACTACCGTAAGGTAAACGGTGTCACAAAGCCAGATTCATTTCCTCTTCCTCGGATGGAGGACTGTGTTGATCAAGTCGGTGCAGCTAAGTTTGTGAGCAAATTTGACCTGTTAAAAGGCTATTGGCAGGTGCCACTGACGAGTAGGGCACGTGAAATCTCTGCCTTTATTACACCCTTTGGTCTGTACTCGTATTCGGTTATGAGTTTCGGTCTGCGCAATGCACCTGCCACTTTTCAGCGACTTATGAACAGGGTTGTCGCCGGTCTGACCGGGTGCGCTGTTTATTTGGACGATGTAGTAATATATGCAGATACTTGGGAAGAACATCTGTCCCGTATTCAAGCCTTGTTCGAACGTCTGGCTGCGGGTCGCCTCACAATCAATCTGGCTAAATGTGAGTTTGCTCAGGCGACCGTTACATACCTTGGAAAAGTGGTTGGGCAGGGTGAAGTGCGTCCTGTTCGGGCTAAAGTGGTGGCTATTGATGCTTTTCCACCACCAACTACTAAAAGGAACTGATGCGTTTCTTGGGCATGATTGGGTATTACCGTAGTTTTTGTAGGAACTTCTCTACTGTGGTCGCTCCCTTGACAGATATGCTGAAAGCTAAGGCTGTTTACGTTTGGTCTACTCGTTGTCAACACGCTTTTGAAGATGCAAAGAGGTTGCTGACCTCAACTCCGGTGCTGGCTGCTCCTCGCGTGGATTTGTCATTTACCTTGCAGGTGGATGCTAGTCATGTGGGGGCAGGTGCAGTTTTGCTGCAAGCAGATGTGTCTGGGATTGAGAGGCCTGTTAGTTTCTTTTCCAAAAAGTTTAACGATTATCAGTTGAACTATTCGGTTATTGAAAAGGAAGCGCTAGCACTCATTTGGGCGCTACAACACTTCGAAGTGTATGTCGGGTCGGGGGTTGTGCCCATTGTGGTCTACACCGACCATAACCCCCTCACTTTTTTGAGGTCCATGATGTGTCCAAACCAGAGGATAATGCGATGGTGTTTATTTTTACAATCATTCCATCTCGATGTGAGGCACATCCGGGGGACTGAAAACGTGATTGCTGATGCGCTCTCTCGTGCGCCCTGTTCCTAAATGTTTACGTGACTGACCATTGTTTCGGGTTGTCATGTTCTATCTTTCCTGTCTGTTCCCTCCTGGTCGTGTTCTTCTTTCCTCTTAAATATTGCTTCCTATGCACAAAGGTTGCTGAGGTCTGGGGAGGAGGTTGGTTGGTGCAGGTGGAGGTGTGAACACATAACCCCTCGTCAATTTGTGGCGCAGAAGCTGTGTCAATTTGGAACTTAGGCTGGTATTTTGTTCCGGGGTCCTTGTTGGTCCCCGGTTTTATGGGGGGGGATGTGACGACCCTCCCACTCTGTCTGCTGTATTCTCTCTCTGTTATTTCCTTATTAGGATGCTGGTGGGCGGAGTTGGGAGGGTCGTCAGCTTTATGGGAAACACCTGGGCCCGGTGTCTCCCAGGATAAA
>NC_034178.2:79082223-79151382 GCF_002021735.2 Oncorhynchus kisutch
ACAGAAGGGTGTGTTCATAACAATTCAACTGTTCTACCTTGTTAGCCAACAGATAGATCCAAGTTAGCTCAATTTGAAATATAAAGATTAGCTGGCTACTAACTAGCACGTGGGCTTGTGCTTGAGAGATTGTTGGTGAGACCTGTGTTCCTTTTCTATAATGCCTGTTACAAG
Organism: Oncorhynchus kisutch; assembly: GCF_002021735.2. Taxonomy (NCBI): domain Eukaryota; kingdom Metazoa; phylum Chordata; class Actinopteri; order Salmoniformes; family Salmonidae; genus Oncorhynchus; species Oncorhynchus kisutch. The sequence continues at coordinate 79,082,398 of NC_034178.2, forward strand.
AAGTTAGTCGTTATTAGTGAATGCATCATGCATGGTTGTAGTAAAATGTGTAATAGAAGGGGGGCATTTCCATAGACATATTTGAAAGCCAGTGATTATTGCAACAACAAAAAAAAGAAGATTAAACTATTTTGATAAAATACTGACATTATTAGTGGGCCTTCTGGTTGTGGAAAGCTTAGCCTATGTTTTTTTATTACTCCACCCAAAATACAACGTGTCATGAAAAGGCACAGGGACGAAGCCCAAAAAAAGCATGTATATAAAATACACAGGGATGTAACCCAAACAGAACAGTGAGGATAAATCTCTAAAGATTACACGGGATGAGACCTGTAATAACAATACACTGGACGAGACCCGTAATAACAATACACGGGATGGGACCCGTAATAACAATACACGGGACGAGAACCGTAATAACAATACACGGGACGAGAACCGTAATAACAATACACGGGACGAGAACCGTAATAACAATACACGGGACGAGAACCGTAATAACAATACACGGGACGAGAACCGTAATAACAATACACGGGACGAGAACCGTAATAACAATACACGGGACGAGAACCGTAATAACATGTGCACAATATACGTAGCACGAAAGCCGAAACTACTAAGCACAGGTACTCACAAGTAGAGGTCGACCGATAAATCGTCATGGCCGATTTCAAGTTCATGACAATCAGTAATCGGCATTTTTGGACGCCGATTATGGCCGATTACATTGCATTCCACGAGGAAACTGTGTGGTAGGCTGATCACCTGTTACGCAGGTGAGTGCAGCAAGGAGTCAAGGTAAGTTGCTAGCTAGCATTAAACTTATCTTATAAAAACAGTCAATCAATCATAATCCCTAATTAACTACACATGATTGATGATATTACTAGGTTAACTAGCTTGTCCTGCGTTGCATATAATCAATGTGGTGCCTGTTAACTTATCATCGAATCACAGCGTACTTCGCCAAATGGGGTATGATTTAACAAAAGCGCATTTGTGAAAAAAGCACAATCGTTGCACGAATGTACATCAATGCCTTTCAATGGCAATGTACATAATTGGGGTGGCAGTGTAGCCTAGTGGTTAGAGCGTTGGACTAGTAACCGGAAGGTTGCAAGTTCAAATCCCCGAGCTGACAAGGTACAAATCTGTCGTTCTGCCCCTGAACAGGCACTGTTCCTAGGCCGTCATTGAAAATAAGAATTTGTTCTTAACTGACTTGCCTTAACTCTCGTCCAGTGTATAAAGGTAAACTTCAATGCCATAAACATCAATGCCTTTCAATGGCAATGTACATCAATGCCTTTCAATGGCAATGTACATCAATGCCTTTCAATGGCAATGTACATCAATGCCTTTCAATGGCAATGTACTTCAATGCCTTTCAATGGCAATGTACATCAATGCCTTTCAATGGCAATGTACAACAATGCCTTTCAATGGCAATATACATCAATGCCTTTCAATGGCAATGCCTTTCAATGGCAGTGTACATCAATGCCTTTCAATGGCAGTGTACATCAATGCCTTTCAATGGCAGTGTACATCAATGCCTTTCAATGGCAATGTACATCAATGCCTTTCAATGGCAATGTACATCAATGCCTTTCAATGGCAATGTACATCAATGCCTTTCAATGGCAATGTACATCAATGCCTTTCAATGGCAATGTACATCAATGCCTTTCAATGGCAATGTACATCAATGCCTTTCAATGCCATAAACATCAATGCCTTTCAATGCCATAAACATCAATGCCTTTCAATGCCATAAACATCAATGCCTTTCAATGGCAATGTACATCAATGCCTTTCAATGGCAATGTATATCAATGCCTTTCAATGGCAGTGTACATCAATGCCTTTCAATGGCAGTGTACATCAATGCCTTTCAATGGCAGTGTACATCAATGCCTTTCAATGGCAGTGTACATCAATGCCTTTCAATGGCAGTGTACATCAATGCCTTTCAATGGCAGTGTACATCAATGCCTTTCAATGGCAATGTACATCAATGCCTTTCAATGGTAATGTACATCAATGCCTTTCAATGGCAATGTACATCAATGCCTTTCAATGGCAATGTACATCAATGCCTTTCAATGGCAATGTACATCAATGCCTTTCAATGGCAATGTACATCAATGCCTTTCAATGGCAATGTACATCAATGCCTTTCAATGGCAATGTACATCAATGCCTTTCAATGCCATAAACATCAATGCCTTTCAATGGCAGTGTACATCAATGCCTTTCAATGCCATAAACATCAATGCCTTTCAATGGCAGTGTACATCAATGCCTTTCAATGGCAATGTACATCAATGCCTTTCAATGGCAATGTACATCAATGCCTTTCAATGGCAGTGTACATCAATGCCTTTCAATGGCAGTGTACATCAATGCCTTTCAATGGCAGTGTACATCAATGCCTTTCAATGGCAGTGTACATCAATGCCTTTCAATGGCAGTGTACATCAATGCCTTTCAATGGCAGTGTACATCAATGCCTTTCAATGGCAGTGTACATCAATGCCTTTCAATGGCAGTGTACATCAATGCCTTTCAATGGCAGTGTACATCAATGCCTTTCAATGGCAGTGTACATCAATGCCATAAACATCAATGCCTTTCTTAAAATCAATACACAGAAGTATATTTTGCATATTTAGTTGAAACAAATTCATGTTAACGGGCAATATTAACTAGGAAAATTGTGTCACTTCTCTTGCGTTCATTGCATGCAGAGTCAGGGTATATGCAACAGTTTGTGGAGCGGTGGTAAGCAGCAACAGGCTTGTAAGCATTCATTCAGACTTTACTAGCAGCTCTTTGCAATGCTTGATTCACTGCGCTGTTTATGACTTCAAGCCGATCAACTCCTGAGATTAGGCTGGAAATACTAAAGTGCCAATAAGAACATCCAATAGTCAAAGGTATATAAAATACAAATGGCATGGAGAGAAATAGTCGACGCATTATGATTCCTATAATAACTACAACCTAAAACTTCTTAACTGGGAATATTGAACGACCAGCTTTCATATGTTCTGAGCAAGGAATTTAAACGTTAGCTTTTTTACATGGCACATATTGTACTTTTACTTTCTTCTCCAACAATGTGTTTTTGCATTATTTAAACCAAATTGACCATGCTTCATTATTTATTTGAGACTAAATAGATTTTATTTATGTATTATATTAAGTTAAAGTAAGTGTCCATTGTTCATTCAGTATTGTTGTAATTGTCAGTGTTACAAATATATATATAAATAGTCGGTATCAGCTTTTTTTGGTCTTCCAATAATCGGTATCGGCATTGAAAAATCATAATCGACCTCTACTCACAAGACTAACAGACATGGGAACAATAACCCACAATACAATGGTGAACAGAGGGCATATACAGTTGAAGTCAGACGTTTACATACACCTTAGCCAAATACATTTAAACTCTGTTTTTCACAATTCCTGACATTTTAATCCTAGTAGAAATCTGTGTCTTAGGTCAGTTAGGATCAGACCATTTCTACAAAAAGTATGATCTTTGTACCCATGTGCAGGTGCAAACCGTAGTCTGCCTCTTTGATGGCGGTTTTGGAGCAGTGGCTTCTTCCTTTTTCCTTTCAGGTTATGTCGATATAGGACTTGTTTTACTGTGGATATAAATATGTTTGTACCTGTTTCCTCCAGCATCTTCACAAGGTCCTTTGCTGTTGTTCTGGGATTGATTTGCACTTTTCGCACCAAAGTATGTTCCTCTCTAGGAGACGGAACACGTCTCCTTCCTGAGCGGTATGACGGCTGCGTGGTCCCATGGTGTTTATACTTGCGTACTTTTGTTTGTACAGATTAACGTGGTACCTTCAGGCATTTGGAAATTGCTCCCAAGGATGAACCAGACTTGTGGAGGTCTACAATAATTTTTCTGAGGTCTCGGCTGATTTCTTTTGATGTTCCCATGATGTCAAGCAAATAGGCACTGAGTTTGAAGGTAGGCCTTGAAATACATCCACAAGGTACACCTCCAATTGACTAAAATGAGGTCAATAAGCCTATCAGAAGCTTCTAAAGCCATGACATAATTTTCTGGAATTTTCCACGCTTTTTAAAGGCACAGTCAACATAGTGTCTTTAAACTTCTGACACACTGGAATTGTGATACAGTGAATTCTAAGTGAAATAATCTGTCTTTAAACAATTATTGGAAAAATTACTTGTCATGCATAACGTAGATGTCCTAACCGACTTGCCAAAACTATATACTCTTGATTCTAGCCATCCCGGATCCGGGATCGTGAATACAGCCTCAAGCTCATTACCATAACGCAACGTTAACTATTCATGAAAATCGCAAATGAAATGAAATAAATATGCTAGCTCTCAAGCTTAGCCTTTTGTTAACAACACTGTCATCTCAGATTTTCAAAATATGCTTTTCAACCGTAGCAAAACAAGCATTTGTGTAAGATTATTGATAGCTAGCGTAGCATTTAGCGTAGCATTCAGCATGCAACATTTTCACAAAAACAAGAAAAGCATTCAAATAAAATCATTTACCTTTGAAGAACTTCGGATGTTTTCAATGAGGAGACTCTCAGTTAGATAGCAAATGTTCAGTTTTTCCTGAAAGATTATTTGTTTAGGAGAAATCGCTCCGTTTGGTGCGTCACGTTTGGCTACCAAAAAACCCCGAAAATTCAGTCATCAAAACGCCGAACTTTTTCCCAAATTAACTCCATAATATCGACTGAAACATGGTAAATGTTGTTTAGAATCAATCCTCAAGGTGTTTTTCACATATCTCTTCAATGATATATCGTTCGTGGAAGTGTGCGTTCTCCTCTGAATCTCATGGGAAAATGCCTCCAGTTGAAGATTACGCACCAATTTAGACAAAGGACACCGGGCGGACCCCTGGTAAATGTAGTCTCTTATGGCCAATCTTCCAATGATATGCCTACAAATACGTCACAATGCTGCAGACAACTTGGGGAAACGACAGAAAGGGCAGGCTCATTCCTGGCGCACTCACAGCCATATAAGGAGACAATGGAAAACAGAGCCTCAAAAATTCTGCTCATTTCCTGTTTGAAGTTTCATCTTGGTTTCGCCTGTAGCATGAGTTCTGTGGCACTCACAGATAATATCTTTGCAGTTTTGGAAACTTTTCTTTCCAAAGCTGTCAATTATATGCATAGTCGAGCATCTTTTTGTGACAAAATATTGCGCTTATAACGGGCACGTTTTTTTATCCATAAATTAAGAGTGCCCCCTATATCCAAGAAGTTAACAAGAAATTTGTGGAGTGGTTGAAAAACGAGTTTTAATGACTCCAACCTAAGTGTATGTAAACTTCTGACTTCAACTGTATATACAATTACTAATCAGGGGAATTGGAATCAGGTGTGCGTCATGAAACAGTCCTGTGACGCCTAGAAGGTCGGTGACGTAGACCTCCGGAACTGGTGCACAGAAGGAGCAGCTGACTGTTTGAAATGCCGTGTATTTTACCATTAATTGTACAACGGTGCTAATTTAGTGAAAACATTAAACAAAATCTAGCTATATTAATCGTGAATGGCCCATGAATTTGAAAACATTGAGAGAGGATTTTTAGGTCAGCCCTAGTGTGTCTGTTTGTCTCTGTGTCTGTGTCACTGTGTGTGTGTGTGTGTCTCTTTGTCTGTGTGTGTGTGTGTGAACAGCAGCATTGCTCCTATAGTCATTAGTCAGCAGCTCTTTAGTAGTGATATCACTCAGCAGCCCCCAATTACAACACCTACCTCACCTGCCTCCAGAGAGGGGTGTGTGTGTAGGGGGGGGGGGGGGGTGTCGTGTAGTGCTGACGTCAGTATCTGGAGTTAAAGTGGTTCTGTGTGTGTGTAGGGGGGGGGCTGTAGTGTAGTGCTGAAGTGGTTCTGTGTGTGTGTAGGGGTGGGGGGGCTGTAGTGTAGTGCTGAAGTGGTTCTGTGTGTGTGTAGGGGGGGGCTGTAGTGTAGTGCTGAAGTGGTTCTGCGTGTGGGGGGAGGGGCTGAAGTGGTTCTGTGTGTGTGTGTAGGGGGGGGGGGGTGTAGTGTAGTGCTGACATCAGTATCTGGAGTTAAAGTGGTTCTGTGTGTGTGTGTAGGGGGGGGGTAGTGTCGTGCTGAAGTGGTTCTATGTGTGTGTGGGGGGAGGGGCTGTAGTGTAGTGCTGAAGTGGTTCTGTGTGTGTGTAGGGGGGGGGTGTAGTGTAGTGCTGACGTCAGTATCTGGAGTTAGTGGTTCTGTGTGTGTGTGTAGGGGGGGGGGGGGGGGGGGTGTAGTGCTGACGTAGGCCAGACCAGTCTGTATGTGTACTCTTGTCACTTATGTAGTAATGTAGAATTTAACTCTCTCTCTCTCTTTCTCTTTCTCTTTCTCTTTCTCTTTCTCTCTCTCTTTCTCTCTCTCTCTCTCTCTCTTCCTCTCTCTCTCTCTCTCTCTTTCTCTCTCTCTTCCTCTCTCTCTTCCTCTCTCTCTCTTTCTCTCTCTCTCTCTCTCTCTCTCTCTCTCTCTCTGTCTCTGTCTCTGTCTCTCTCTCTCTCTCTGTCTCTCTCTCTGTCTCTCTGTCTCTGTCTCTCTCTCTCTCTCTCTGTCTCTCTCTCTCTGTCTCTGTCTCTCTCTCTCTCTCTCTCTCTCTCTGTCTCTCTCTCTCTCTCTGTCTCTCTCTCTCTGTCTCTCTCTCAAAATTCAATTTAAGGGCTTTATTGGCATAGGAAACATTGTAAATAAGCAATAAAAATGAACAGTAAACATTACACTCACAGAAGTTTCAAAAAAATTTCAAATGTCATATTATGTCTATATACAGTGTTGTAACAATGTACCAATAGTTAGCACAAAAGGGAAACTAAATAAACATAAATATAGGTGTTTGTAATGGTGTTTGTTCTTCACTGGTTGACCTTTTCTTGTGGCAACAGGTCACACATCTTGCTGCTGTGATGGCACACTGTGGTATTTCACCCAGTAGATATGGGAGTCAGAATTCTTTGTGGATCTGTGTAATCTGAGGGAAATATGTGTCTCTAATATGGTCATACATTGGGCAGGAGGTTAGGAAGTGCAGCTCAGTTTCCACCTCATTTTGTGGGCAGTGTGCACATAGCCTGTCTTCTCTTGAGAGCCATGTCTGCCTACGGCGGCCTTTCTCAATAGCAAGGCTATGCTCACTGAGTCTGTACATAGTCAAAGCTTTCCTTACGTTTGGGTCTGTCACAGTGGTCAGGTATTCTGCCACTGTGTACTCTCTGTTTAGGGCCAAATAGCATTCTAGTTTGCTCTGTTTTTTTGTGAATTCTTTCCAATGTGTTAAGTAATTATCTTTTTGTTTTCTCATGATTTGGTTAGGTCTAATTGTGTTGCTGTCCTGGGGCTCTGTGGGGTGTGTTTGTGTTTGTGAACAGAGCCCCAGGACCAGCTTGCTTAGGGGACTCTTCTCCAGGTTCATCTCTCTGTAGGTGATGGCTTTGTTATGGAAGGTTTGGGAATCGCTTCCTTTTAGGTGGTTGTAGAATTTAACATCTCTTTTCTGGATTTTGATAATTAGTGGGTATCGGCCTAATTCTGCTCTGTGTGCATTATTTGGTGTTCTACGTTGTACACGGGGATATTTTTGCAGACTTTTGCATGCAGTCTCAATTTGGTATTTGTCCCATTTTGTGAGATCTTGGTTGGTGAGCGGACCCCAGACCTCACAACCATAAAGGGCAATGGGTTCTCTAACTGATTCAAGTATTTTTAGCCAGATCCTAATTGGTATGTTGAATTTTATGTTCCTTTTGATGGCATAGAATGCCCATCTTGCCTTGTCTCTCAGCTCATTCACAGCTTTGTGGAAGTTACCTGTGGCGCTGATGTTTAGGCCAAGGTATGTATAGTTTTTTGTGTGCTCTAGGGCAACTGTAAATAGATGGAATTTGTATTTGTGGTACTGGCGACTGGACCTTTTTTGGAACACCATTATTTTTGTCTTACTGAGATTCACTGTTAGGGCCCAGGTCTGACAGAATCTGTGCAGAACATCTACGTGCTGCTGTAGGCCCTCCTTGGTTGGTGACAGGAGCACCAGATCATCAGCTAACAGTAGACATTTTTCTTCCCTCTCTGTCGGCCAGACCAGTCTGTATGTGTACTCTTTGTCATTTAACTCCCTCTCTGTCTCTCTGTCTCTCTCTCTCTCTCAAGGTAGGCCAGGCCAGTGTGTGTATCCATGAATGTACGTCACCATGATGATGACCGACCAGCTGATGGACTTAGCTCCGCCTCCGCTGCTGAACGGGGAGCTGCCGCTGATGCAACACATGGTTAATGGAGACGCAGCGCAACAGGTTGGTAACACACACACACACACACACACACACACACACACGCACATTGTACAAATGCCAAATGCAGTTCGGCCAGTGTGAAGGAGGTGTCCCCCTCAAGCCCTTCCCCGAGGGAAATCCTTAAGGAGCGTTTTCATTGTAACACCCAATAAAGAAGGTTCCTACTAGGGATCAAAGAGGACTGTCAGACAGGCTGGTCAGATGACTATCTGCAGAAAACCCAGACACCGAGACTGGGTGTGTGTGTGTTGTCTACCTGTAGAGGTGAAAGCCCTCAGATAACAATTGAAGACATAACACATGAACAGACAGACAGTTTGTTCGTGGATGTAGTGCTGTATCACTATAAACCTTGTGGGCGTGTCTCTATGTGATGGGGCTCTCCTCTGTAAACCTGGGCCGCCCGCTAGTGCGCGCCTTGGTTCCCATAGCAACAGCAGCAGCAGACAATGCAGGAAGTGTGTGTGTCCGTTTGCATGTGAGGGGAAAGGGAGAGAGCAGTTTAACGTCGCTATGGGAAGACGCGGATTGAACAGGAGGGGTTATGAACGGGCTGGGAAGAAGACACACCTGTAGCACGTGTAGTGTGTGTTTGCGTGGTTTGTGTGTGTGTGTGTGTGGTGGGTTTGTGGTGGGTTTGTGTGTGTGTGTGGTGGGTTTGTGTGGGTTTGTGTGTGTGTGTGGAGGGTTTGCGGGGTTTGTGTGTGTGTGTGGAGGGTTTGCGGGGTTTGTGTGTGTGTGTGGTGGGTTTGCAGGGTGTGTGTGTGTGGTGCGTTTGTGGGGTTTGTGTGTGTGCGTGGTGGGTTTGCGGGGTTTGTGTGTGTGTGTGGTGTGTATGAATGTGCCATGGCAGGACATGTGTTCCATGTCTACAGCCACAGTCTCAGCAACCTCCACATGGACATTATGACGGTAAGATGCTTCACACTCAAACAGCCCGCAAATATATGCAGTTGTCTTGAGTGTTTGAGGCCTGGGGGCTGTCAGTGTGTGTGTGTTTGTCCTGACTGAGTGTGAATAACGTCTTTGTTTCCTTCTCATGTTTGTCTGTGATCGTTGTGTTGTGTCTGAACCGGTCTGTGATCGATGTGTTGTGTCTGAACTGGTCTGTGATCGATGTGTGGTGTCTGAACCGGTCTGTGATCGATGTGTGGTGTCTGAACCGGTCTGTGATCGATGTGTGGTGTCTGAACCGGTCTGTGATCGATGTGTGGTGTCTGAACCGGTCTGTGATCGATGAGTTGTGTCTGTACCGGTCTTATCGATGTGTTGTGTCTGAACCGGTCTGTGATCGTTGTGTTGTGTCTGAACTGGTCTGTGATCGATGTGTGGTGTCTGAACCGGTCTGTGATCGTTGTGTGGTGTCTGAACCGGTCTGTGATCGATGTGTTGTGTCTGTACCGGTCTGTGATCGATGTGTTGTGTCTGAACCGGTCTGTGATCGTTGTGTCTGAACCGGTCTGTGATCGATGTGTTGTGTCTGAACCGGTCTGTGATCGATGTGTTGTGTCTGAACCGGTCTGTGATCGATGTGTTGTGTCTGAACCGGTCTGTGATCGATGTGTTGTGTCTGTACCGGTCTGTGATCGATGTGTGGTGTCTGAACCGGTCTGTGATCGATGTGTGGTGTCTGAACCGGTCTGTGATCGATGTGTGGTGTCTGAACCGGTCTGTGATCGATGTGTTGTGTCTGAACTGGTCTGTTATCATTGTGCTGTGTCTGAACCGGTCTGTTATCATTGTGTTTTGTCTGATCTGTCTCTCTGGTCTCGACAGGTGATCCTGGTACAGGTGAATCCAGGGGAGACCTTCACCATCAGAGCGGAGGACGGCTCGCTGCAATGCATCCAGGGTAGGTCACACGCTTATGACATCACAACCCTGAGCCTCAGTTACACCTGTCTCATTTTGATGACCTCATCCCTGTTCTCTGTTGACATCACAACACTGTGCTTAGCTAGATGTGTGTGTGTGATATTCGATGGCTTGTGTTGTACTTTAAACATACTGGTATATAACAAGCTATTATAGACCAGGGGGATTCCTGTAACTCCAAGGGTGTGTCTCACTCTGATGATATCACAACAGAGTGATATGTAAATCCCCCACCCTTTATCTCTCTCTGTCTCTCTCTCTCTCTCTCTCTGTCACCCCCCCCCCCCCCCCCCCCCCCCCCCTCCGATGAAGGGTCTCTTTCAGACAGTACAGTCTTGGCTCAGGCAGCCCCCCCCTACTATGTTATTCGAGAGACACCCAGACAGGCAGGCAGGGAGAAGATTTGTTTGTACTGCCGGAGTCTCTGAGTGGGTAGGATATGTTTCCAGCCCAGTGTCAGGTACAGGTTGGGCCAGACAGCGTATGGGTTAAGGCACCTGCAGACCAGGTTCTGTTTGCTCCTAGCAGAACTTGGCTCGGCGAAAGCCAACATTCTCCATTAATAACCTTATACTGCAGTGGGCTGAATCAGGGTCACAGAGTGATTCTTGTTAGTCTGAAACAAATCTACTTTGAAACAAGAGTATACACCTTCACACACATGGTTGTGGGCTTAAAAAGGAGACACCTGTACCATGTCAGATATAGAGTTGAAATGTCAGGTAGTCCTGGGGCATGGTCCTAGGGCTCAGGTCCTCTGAGAGAGAGAAAGAAAGAGAGAAGGAGAGAATTAGATTCACACAGGACACCGAATAGGACAGGAGAAGTACTCCAGATATAACAAACTGACCCTAGCCCCCCGACACATAAACTACTGCAGCATAAATACTGGAGGCTGAGACAGGAGGGGTCAGGAGACACTGTGGCCCCATCCGAGGACAGCCCCGGACAGGGTCAAACAGGAAGGATATAACCACACCCACTTTGCCAAAGCACAGCCCCCACACCACTAGAGGGATATCTTCAACCACCAACTTACCATCCTGAGACAAGACTGAGTATAGCCCACAAAGATCTCCGCCATGGCACAACCCAATCGGGGCGCCAACCCAGACAGGATGACCAATATTACCCTTTATATACATGACAGATGACTGAAATATACCACATGACCAAAAATATGTGGACACCTGCTCGTCGAACATTCCAAAATCATGGGCATTAATATGGAGTCTGTCCCCACTTTGCTGCTATAACAGCCTCCACTCATCTGGGAAGTGTTTCCACTAGATGTTGGAACATTGCTGCTATAACAGCCTCCAGTCTTCTGGGAAGTGTTTCCACTAGATGTTGGAACATTGCCGCTATAACAGCCTCCAGTCTTCTGGGAAGTGTTTCCTCTAGATGTTGGAACATTGCTGCTATAACAGCCTCCAGTCTTCTGGGAAGTGTTTCCTCTAGATGTTGGAACATTGCTGCTATAACAGCCTCCAGTCTTCTGGGAAGTGTTTCCTCTAGATGTTGGAACACTGCTGCGGGGACTTCCATTCAGCCACAAGAGCATTAGTGGGGTTGGGCGATTAGGCCTGGCTTGCAGTTCCAATTCATCCCTAAGGTGAGGGCAGGGCTCTGTGCAGGCCTGTCAAGTTCTTCCACAATGACCGATTTCGACAAACCATTTCTGTATGGACCTCGTTTTGTGCACAGGGGCATTGTCATGCTGAAACAGGAAAGGGTCTTCTCCAAACTGTTGCCACAAAGTCGGAAGCACAGAATCATCAAGAATGTATGTTGTAGCGTTCAATTGCCACTTCACTGGAACTAAGGGGCCCATACCATGAAAACAGCCCCAGACCATAATTCCTCCTCTACCAAACTTTACAGTTGGCACTATGCTTTACAGTTGGCACTATGCTTTACAGTTGGCACTATGCTTTACAGTTGCCACTATGCTTTATAGTTGGCACTACATCGTGCGAGTAGCGTTTTCCTGGCATCCGCCAAACCCAGATTTGTCCGTTGGACTGCCAGGTGGTGAAGCGTGATTCATCACTCCAGAGAATGCGTTTCCACTGCTCCAGAGTCCAATGGCGGCGAGCTTTACACCACTCCAGCCGAGCAACCAAGGACAGATGATTTTTACACGCTACGCACTTCAGCACTCTGCGGTCCCGTTCTGTGAGCTTGTGTGGCCTACTACTTCGCGGCTGAGCCGTTGTTGCCCCTAGACGTTTCCACTTCATAATATCAGCACGTACAGTTGACCGGACCAGCTCTAGCAGGGCAGACATTTGACGAACTGACTTGTTGGAAAGGTGGAATCCTATGATGATGCCACGTTGAAAGTCACTGGGCTCTTCAGTCTTCTTTTACCCCTTTTTCTCCCCAATTGGTAGTTACAGTCTTGTCCCATCGCTGCAACTCCCGTATGGACTCGGGAGAGGCGAAGGTCGAGAGCCGTGCGTCCCCCGAAACAACCCAGCCAAGCCGCACTGCTTCTTGACACAATGCCCACTTAACCCGGAAGCCGCACCAATGTGTCGGAGGAAACACCTGGCGACGGTGTCAGCATGCACTGCACCCGGCCCACCACAGTTGTCACTAGTGCGCGATGGGACAAGGATATCCCTGCCGGCAAAACCCTCCCCTAACCCAGACGACGCTGGGCCAATTTTGCGCCGCCCCATGGGTCTCCCGGTCTCGGCCTGCTTCGACAGAACCTGGATTCGAGCCAGAATCTCTAGTGGCACAGCTAGCACTGCATCCCTTAGACCACTGCACCACTCGGGAGGCCCAAGACATGCAATTTTACACCTAGCTAAGACATTTGGTGCAATATTTCACAAGTTAACAAAATGTGCATGAAAACTAGTCGTCTCGCGTTGAATGACAACAAACACTTCATAGAAAAATCCATTCTATAGTTCCCATCTCTACCGTTGACCAATCACTGACGAAGGGGTGTAGACTTCAGCTACTGAACTTCGACTTGCCCCGAGAGAAAAAGAACAGCGGGGGGAAACACACTACTGCCGAACACAAGAAGGAATAACAACTCCATAATATATGCAGGAGGTGTTTGGACTAGATAGCATGCCACAGGCTTTAGGGTTAGACAGTGTGTCTGTGTGTATAGAGGTTGTTACTTTGCACACTCAGGTTGAGGAAGCAGACAGGAGAGGTCACTGGAACAGAACACCCTCTATGACCACACACACACACCCGCTCAGGTCACTGGAACAGAACACCCTCTATGACCACACACACACCCGCTCAGGTCACTGGAACAGAACACCCTCTATGACCACACACACACACCCGCTCAGGTCACTGGAACAGAACACCCTCTATGACCACACACACACACACACACACCCGCTCAGGTCACTGGGTTGAGTGAGAGTTGGGGTGAAGCAGTGTGTTTGAAGACCAGTTGAGCTGTTCTTTACTGAGTGTGGTTACTGAGACCTCAGAGCAGTGTGTGTGCGTGTACATCTATTACAGAGACTGGCGTTTTATATAAAGTAACCTCTGTTTGACTGGAGTACTGTGATACACACACTGCTCTGACTGCACCAGTCAATATACTACACTGTCCAAAGACAGATTCTTCAAGACAGAATCTCTATCTCACTCACTCGTTTCCCCTCGCTCTATCTAGGGTTCAATACCGGTGGCCGGTATTCCGGTACTTCCCAACCAAGCTCCTTCCTGTATTCCCGATAAAGATAACGAAGGGTCCCGTGGACCAATAATATAAAAATGTTATGCCCCTGGTTTTTGATCCACTTAACTATTTTCCCTTACCTTCTCTCCCTCTCTCCCATCTCCCCTCTCCCTCTCTCCCATCTCCCCTCTCCCTCTCTCCCATCTCCCTCTCTCCCATCTCCCTCTCTCCCATCTCCCTCTCTCCCATCTCCCCTCTCTCCCATCTCCCTCTCTCCCATCTCCCCTCTCTCCCATCTCCCCTCTCTCCCATCCCCCCCCTTCCCATCTCCCCTCTCTCCCATCTCCCCTCTCTCCCATCTCCCCTCTCTCCCATCTCACTCTCTCCCATCTCACTCTCTCCCCTCTCACTCTCTCCCCTCTCACTCTCTCCCCTCTCACTCTCTCCCTCCCTGAACGTTCCCACACTCACATCAAAGGCAGTGACTATAGAGTGTGTGTGAAAGCACCATGCTATGGAATGTGTGTGTGTGTGTGTGTGTGCTTTTGCCACAGCCATCCTAGAGCTGGCAGGATAATTATGTATGGGACATCTGTAGGCTTTTGCTGTTGTATTGCTGTTACATGTATGGGTAATGTAGTTTAAAGTATTTCCTGAGCGGGCGGCTGTTACATGTATGGGTAATGTAGTTTAAAGTATTTCCTGAGCGGGCGGCTGTTACATGTATGGGTAATGTAGTTTAAAGTATTTCCTGAGCGGGCGGCTGTTACATGTATGGGTAATGTAGTTTAAAGTATTTCCTAGCAGAGCACCTGTTGCAGTGTGGTTGTAGTTTAATGTATTTCCTGAACAGGGCGGCTGTAGTGGCCCCTTCCACTGGCCCCTTCCACTGGCCCCCATTGATGTGGTCTCTTTTCCAGTTGTGTGTGTGTGTGTGTGTGCCATCTGCTCAAAGCCAAGAAACTATTTGATTATCTTTCTCTCTCTTTCTACATCCTTATCTATCACTCTCTTTTTCTCTAAGCCAGTTGTATGTAACATATAGTATGTTGTACTGTAATTATCCTGCGTGCAAAACTGGTTGCAGTCAATGAATCAGGTTGTATTCTGGTTGCAGAAGGACATTTTGTCCACATCTTTTTAGCAACCAGAAAAATGCATCTTTATGTGATTTAAATGACCAGATATGTTAATTAAAGATGACATCATAGTCATGATGTTGTCATGTTGTCTTTATCTGGTTTAGTTGTAATCTGGTTCAATGTCAACTTCTCATCTAGGAAACACATTTACTTGTGCTTGGGTAGGCTTAGTGTTGGGTGGGCTCAGTGTTGGGTAGGCTTAGTGTTGGGTGGGCTCAGTGTTGGGTGGGCTCAGTGTTGGGTGGGCTCAGTGTTGGGTGGGCTCAGTGTTGGGTGGGCTCAGTGTTGGGTGGGCTCGGTGTTGGGTGGGCTCGGTGTTGGGTGGGCTCGGTGTTGGGTGGGCTCGGTGTTGGGTGGGCTCGGTGTTGGGTGGGCTCAGTGTTGGGTGGGCTTAGTGTGCAAGTGTGTGTATAGGAGGAGCGTAGGGTCACTGTGTTCCAGTTCTGTGACATCATCAGCAGGCGCAACAGATGCACGGGGGAGGGGCTTGTCAGACTGTGTGAATATATCGAAGTGTGTCTGTGTGTATTAAAAAACAGACTTTTAGAAACTGGAAACATGATCTGAAGGAATGGAGGAGAGAGGAGGAGGGAGGAGGAGAGAGGGGGAGAGAGAGGAGGAGAGAGAGGCGGAGAGAGGGAGAGAGAGGCGGAGAGAGGGAGAGAGAGGGGGAGAGAGGAGGAGAGAGGGGGAGAGAGAAGAGAGAGGAGGAGGAGAGAGGGGGAGATAAAGAGACAAAGAAAGAGAGGCACAGAGACATGAAAAAGTATTTGCCCCCTTTCTGATTTTAAACCAATTTTTTATACTGAATGTCATCAGATCTTCATCCAAAAGCTAATATTAGATAAAGGGAACCGGAGTCTACAAATAACAACAACAACAAAAAGATACTTCCTTTATTTATTTAATTAACAAAAGTTGTGCAACGACCAATTCTCCAGTGTGAAAATGTCATTTCCCCCTCACACTCAATAAGTGGTTGTACCACCTTCAGCAGCGATGACTGCAACCAAACGCATCCTGTAGTTGTCTCTCATGTCGCTCTGGAGGAATTGTGTCCCACTCTTACATGCAGAACTGCTTAAACTGCTTGTTTCAAATCATGCCACAACATCTCGATTGGGATCATTAGGTCTGGACTTTGACTGGTTCATTCCAAAACTTCAAATGTTTAACTTTTTAGACATTTTCATGTAGACTTGATTGTGTGTTTTGGATCGTTGTCTTGCTGCGTGCGTGCGTGCGTATAGTGCGCTGGGTTCCACTAGGTTTGGGAAGGCTGTGACCATGAGAATGAAAACCTCTCCAGGTGGTGTGTAATGGTATTTGGGCCCACAGGGCCTGGAGTGTCTGAGTTAGTGTGGTTCTGTTTGGAGACAACTAAATCATGACAAAACAAAAATATAATTACTTTACACGTAGAAAAGAATTAACAAAAAAAAAACAGAGCAAACTAGAATGCTACTTGGCCCTAAACAGAGAGTACACAGTGGCAGAATACCTGACCCCTGTGACTGACCCAAACTTAAGGAAAGCTTTGACTATGTACAGACTCAGTGAGCATAGCCTTGCTATTGAGAAAGGCCGCCGTAGGCAGACCTGGCTCTCAAGAGAAGACAGGCTATGTGCACATGTAACGGATGTGAAACGGCTAGCTTAGTTAGCTGTGGTGCTAAATAGCGTTTAAATCGGTGACGTCACTCGCTCTGAGACCTTGAAGTAGTGGTTCCCCTTGCTCTGCAAGGGCCGTGGCTTTTGTGGAGCGATGGGTAACAATGCTTTGAGGGGTGACTGTTGTTGATGTGTGCAGAGGGTCCCTGGTTCGCGCCCGGGTATGGGCGAGGGGACGGTCTAAAGTTATACTGTTACACACACTGCCCACAAAATGAGGTGGAAACTGAGCTGCACTTCCTAACCTCCTGCCCAATGTATGACCATATTAGAGACACATATTTCCCTCAGATTACACAGACCCACAAAGAATTAGAAAACAAAAATGTTGATAAACTCCCATATCTATTGGGTGAAATACCACAGTGTGCCATCACAGCAGCAAGGTTGTGACCTGTTGCCACAAGAAAACGGCAACCAGTGAAGAACAAACACCATTGTAAATACAACCTATATTTATGTTTATTTATTTTCCCTTTTGTACTAACTATTTGTACATTGTTACAACACTGTATATAGACATAACAGGACTTCTATCTGTGTGTGTGTTTGCTCCTGAGAGAGTGCTTTTCCAGATTTGGAATTCTTGGCTTCCCGGAAGCTCAGGTACCAACTGAAGCAGTCCTCCATCCATCCCTCTCTTCTCACTTTTCTTCCTCTTTCTCCATCCCTCTATCTGTCTGTCTGAAAACATCATCCCTCTTTCCTTCTCTCCTCTCTGTCCCGTTCTCTCATCCTATCTGTTCTACTCCCTTCAACATCAGCTACTTATGCTTCTCTGTCTTCTCTTTCGTTCCTTCTTTCTGGCTTGTAGGGGAAAGACCTTTTCCTTCCGCTCAGCTGTGATAAGCTTAGAGATGAAAGAGACAGATGTGATAGGCTCAGAGATGAAAGAGACAACTGTGATAGGCTCAGAGATGAAAGAGACAACTGTGATAGGCTCAGAGATGAAAGAGACAACTGTGATAGGCTCAGAGATGAAAGAGACAACTGTGATAGGCTCAGATATGAAAGAGGCAGCTGTGATAGGCTCAGAGATGAAAGAGACAGGAAGTCAGGGTCTGGGGCGGGGCTTAGCCTTGGGGAGCGAGGAGTGAGAGGAGAGACTGGAAAGAAAAGGAGAGGAAGAGAGGGACCAAGAAATTTGATAGAGATATATAATAGAGATATATAATAGAGATATATATATATATATATATATATATATATATATATATATATATATATATATATATATATATATATATATATATATATATATATATATATATATATATATATATAGATGGATAGAACATGGGTCAATGCAATGTAATGTCTTGCATTCTCTCTCCTTCTTCCTCTCCTTCCCTTTTCCACGCCCCTACTTTTTGTCTGATAAGCCAAAAGCCCCAGGACAAGACAGACAGAGAGAGAGTGGAATGTTGAGTAGGGAAAGTCCCTGCTAATTTAGAATTTCCAGTATTCTTTCCACTGAACCCTCTCTCCTTCTTCTCTCACTCCTTCCCTCGATCTTCCTCTCTCCTTCCCTTGGTCTCTCTCTCTCTCTGTCTGTCTCTCTGTGATGGACACAAACACCCTGCTGTTCAGACCATGACTCACACAGCAGGAATTTCCCAGATGAAAATGTGGAGAGAGAGAGAGGGAGGAAGAGTCTGCTAACATCTATGGAAGAGAGCGAGAGAAAGGGAGGAAGAGTCTGCTAAGATCTATGGAAGAGAGCGAGAGAAAGGGAGGAAGAGTCTGCTAACATCCTATGGAAGAGAGAGAGAGAAAGTTCCTAATGACGTTTATTGAACACCAACTCATTTCTTCACTGATGGACATCAGGTGAGACGGGGCTTAAGTTGAGGGAGAGAAAGAAAAGTAGAAAGGAGGGCAAGACAGAGAGACAGAGAGAGGGGGGGAGAAAGTGAGACAGAGACAAAGAGAGAGAGACACAGAGAGAGAGACAGACAGAGGGAGAGGGGGAGAAAGTGAGACAGAAAGAAAGAGAGACAGATGGAGGATGG
Source organism: Oncorhynchus kisutch (assembly GCF_002021735.2). Classification (NCBI taxonomy): domain Eukaryota; kingdom Metazoa; phylum Chordata; class Actinopteri; order Salmoniformes; family Salmonidae; genus Oncorhynchus; species Oncorhynchus kisutch. The sequence continues at coordinate 79,101,127 of NC_034178.2, forward strand.
GAGGAGAGCAGGAAATGGTTATGAGACTCCCAGTCTGTTTACACTCCAACAGCTGTTGCACCTCTTCACTCTCTCGCTGTGTGTGTGTGTGTATTCATACATTGGGAACAGTGAGTCATCAGGATCTGGGTTATTAGATCGAGACGACTTCCCTGCCTCCCTCCCTACCCGTCTTCCTCCCTGCCTCCCTCCCAACCCCACTTCCTGCCTCTCTCCCTACCCCTCTTCCTCCCTGCCTCCCTCCCCACCCCTCTTCCTCCCTGCTTCCCTCCCTACCCGTCTTCCTCCCTGCCTCCCTCCCCACCCCTCTTCCTCCCTGCCTCCCTCCCCACCCCTCTTCCTCCCTGCCTCACTCCATCCCCCTCTTCCTCCCTGCTTCCCTCCCTCCACCTCTTACTCCCTGCCTCACTCATCCCCCTCTTACTCCCTGCCTCACTCCATCCCCCTCTTCCTCCCTGCCTCACTCCATCCCCCTCTTCCTCCCTGCCTCCCTCCCTACCCCTCTTCCTCCCTGCCTCACTCCCTACCCCTCTTCCTCCCTGCCTCACTCCATCCCCCTCTTCCTCCCTGCCTCACTCCATCCCCCTCTTCCTCCCTGCCCCCCCTCTTCCTCCCTCCCTGCCTCCCTCCCTACCCCTCTTCCGCTCTCTCTCTCTCCATCTCTCTCTACTTCTACATCTCCAGTTAATATTCTCCACCATATTTCCAGACATTTTCAGAGAAAATCAGTTTAGAAAACGTGGGTCTCAGTGTGTGCGTCACAGGAGGCTGCTGATGGGAGGACGGCTCATTATAATGGCTAGAATGGAGCGAATGGAATGGCAGCAAACACATGGACGCATGGGCATGTATTTGATACCATTCCACTTATTCCATTCCAGCCATTACCACAAGCCCATCCTCCCCAATTAAGGTGCCACCAACCTCCTGTGGTGTGAGTGTTATGGTGTTGGTAATTTAGCCTTGCTCCAGACATGACGTTAGCTTGGTTGGATCACAACCAGCAGCAGAACTAGGCCACCCCAGCAAACACAGCTCTGGGAGTGGAGAGGGCAGTCAGGAAGTCTGGCTAAGCTAATGCTAGGCTATTTCATATGCATGTTTTGCTAATGCTAGGCTAAGAGGGGTCTAATGCTACGTGAACAAGAGGAGAGGAGATGACTGAAGAGATTACTCTGTATCATAATAGATATCTCTCTCTTTCTCTCTTTCTCTATTTCTCTCTCTTTCTCTATTTCTCTCTTTCTCTCTCACACTCTCTCTCTGTCTCTCTGTCTCTCTCTCTCTCTGCTGTCTTGCTCTGGAATGTCAATCATAAGTTATGATGCTGCGTTTGTAGTGGAAGTACTTTGTATGTACCTCCTGCTTCACTGATCCTCACTGCCCTCATTCATCATGGCTACCAGACTTGTGACTGTGTGGCATCAGATTTGCCTCGACCACCCCAGACTGTCTGGTCTCTGCTATTTCAGATGTACTGTCTCCGACAGTTCCTGCATCGTCTCGCTCTCTCTCTCTCGTGCGCGCTTTTTCCGTCTCTCTCTCTCTTTCTCTGTCTCACTCTCTCACTCTGTTTCACTCTCTCGCACTCACTCTCTGTTCTCTCTTTTTTTCATTCTCTCTCTCTCATTCTGTCTATCTCTCACTGTAAAACTTTACTCCCATCCTGCACATTGTTCCTGTAATTTACTTTGATGTTGGGAAATGTTAAAGTGTGTGCTGGACTTAATGTTGTGTGTGTGTGTGTGGGGCTTCAATTCAGGCAGAAGAAACTAGAGGTCGGCCGATTATGATTTTTCAACGCCGATACCGATTATTGGAGGACCCCAAAAAAAAACTATGCCGATTAATCGCCCAATTTTTTATTTATGTATTTGTAATAATGACAATTACAACAATACTGAATGAACACCTATTTTAACTTAATATAATACATCAATAAAATCAATTTAGCCTCAAGTAAATAATGAAACATGTTCAATTTGGTTTAAATAATGCAAAAACAAAATGTTGGAGAAGAAAGTACAAGTGCAATATGTGCCATGTAAGAAAGCTAACGTTTCAGTTCCTTGCACAGAACATGAGAACATATGAAAGCTGGTGGTTCCTTTTAACATGAGTCTTCAATATTCCCAGGTAAGAAGTTTTAGGTTGTAGTTATTATAGGAATTATAGGACTATTTCTCTCTATACCATTTGTATTTCATTAACCTTTGACTATTGGATGTTCTTATAGGCACTTTAGTATTGCCAGTGTAACAGGATAGCTTCCATCCCTCTCCTCGCTCCTACCTGGGCTCGAACCAGCAACACAACGACAACAGCCACCCTCGAAGCAGCGTTACCCATCGCACCACAAAAGCCGCGGCCCTTGCTAAGCAAGGGGAACAACCACTCCAAGTCTCAGTGTGAGTGATGTTTGAAATGCTATTAGCACGCACCCCGCTAACTAGCTAGCCATTTCACATCGGTCACACGAGCCTAATCTCGGGAGTTGATAGGCTTGAAGTCATAAACATCAGAGCTTCTGGCAAAACTCACGAAAGTGCTGTTTGAGTGAATGCTTACGAGCCTGCTGCTGCCTACCATCGCTCAGTCAGACTGCTCAGTCAGACTGCTCTAAGGCTCAGAAATACGAGCCTTAGGTCATTAATATGGTCGAATCTGGAAACTATAATCTCGAAAACAAGACATTTATTCTTTCAGTGAACTACGGAACCGTTCCGTATTTTATCTAACGGGTGGCATCCATAAGTCTAAATATTCCTGTTACATTGCACAACCTTCAATGTTATGTCATAATTACAAACAATTCTGGCAAATTAGGTGGCCCAAGCTGTTGCATATACACTGACTCTGCGTGCAATGAACGCAAGAGAAGTGACACAATTTCACCTGGTTAATATTGCCTGCTAACCTGGATTTCTTTTAGCTAAATATGCAGGTTTAAATATATACTTCTGTGTATTGATTTTAAGAAAGGCATTGATGTTTATGGTTAGGTACACATTGGAGCAACGATACACACCGCATCGATTATATGCAACGCAGGACACCCTAGATAAACTAGTAATATCATCAACCATGTGTAGTTAACTAGTGATTATGATTGATTGTTTTTTATAAGATATGTTTAATGCTAGCTAGCAACTTACCTTGGCTTACTGCATTCACGTAACAGGCAGTCTCCTTGTGGAGTGCAATGAGAGGCAGGTGGTTAGAGTGTTGGACTAGTTAACTGTAAGGTTGCAAGATTGAATCCCCCGAGCTGCCCCTGAACGAGGCAGTTAACCCACCATTCCTAGGCCGTCATTGAAAATAAGAATGTGTTCTTAACTGACTTGCCTAGTTAAATAAAGATTAAATAAAAGTGTCACAAAAAAAGAATTGGCCAAATCGGTGTCCAAAAATTTCCGATTGTTATGAAAACTTGAAATCGGCCCTAATTAATCGGCCATTCCGATTAATCGGTCGACCTCTAGAAGAAACTGTAGTGGGAGTGTCTGATCTCAGAGCTCTGGAGAGATACCATTACCTTGGTAACACACACACACACACACACCCTGCTAAACACATACATAATACCCAGGTAGTGCCACATCATTACTGACTCGAACACACACACACACACACTAGATATCCCATCAGAGCCCATAGAAGCAGCTGCCGGATCTGGACGGTTTGTGTATGTTCAAGGGTTTGTGTGTGTTTGTGTGTGTTCAAGGGTTTGTGTGTGTTTGTGTGTGTTCAAGGGTTTGTGTGTGTGTGTGTTCAAGGGTTTGTGTGTGTGTGTGTTAAGGTTGGGTGGTATACCGTATATACCGTGATTTTTTTAATATGATTTTACAATACGGTCAAGACCGTAAAAAAAATATATATATATATATATATTTGAATATTATAACTTTTGAAATAATACATGCAGTCAACCTCCTAACTAGATAATAGATCAAGCAAACCACGTTTCGCCTGTTAGATTATTTTTCATTATGAAGCTTACCGGTACTAGTTTACCATCACACGTGTTTGTTTACAAAGAAGCACAATGAGCAAAACGGGAGCTTTGTGAGGTGAGTCACTCCTGCAGCGCAACTTAATAAGTGAGGTGATAATGTTACACTTGCATGAAATTAATATTTGCCAGATATAAATCGTTTAACTATTAAGTTAACTCTCCAGAGCTCTGAGAACAGAATGGCTAACATTAGCTTGCAATATTTGAATTGTCTTGGCAACAGCAGCAGAGACAATCCACCCCTGAATTAAGATTCCTGCTGTCTGTTTGTTTTGTGCGTGCTGCAAACTGCGTTTTTTGAGATACTTGCATAACTTCATGGGCTGGGTTTTCTGTCTTTAGTAAATGTTTGCATCCGCTATCGGAGTTCCTTTGTACTTGTTAGCATTTACCTAGCATCCGCTATGGGAGTTCCTTTGTACTTGTTAGCATTTACCTAGCATCCGCTATGGGAGTTCCTTTGTACTTGTTAACATTTACCTAGCATCCGCTATGGGAATTCCTTTGTACTTGTGAACATTTACCTAGCATCCGCTATGGGAGTTCCTTTGTACTTGTTAGCATTTTGTGAGCATTCTGGTAACACTGCACTGCCGGTAATATCATATATCCCGGGATGGCCCAGGTACGTTATGAAGGTATGGAATACCGCCCAACCCTAGTGTGTATGTGTGTGTTTAGGATTTCCATCTGTGCCTAGTTGGCTGCATGTAGGTCATCTTACAAACAGACTCCTTTCATAGCACACACAAACACATATACACACAAACACATACATACACATATATACACACAAACTCTTTCCCAGGAGGGTCTGCGTTTCCTCTCAATATGGTAACCACATGTGCGGGAGAGTGAGAGTGGGGGGGCAGCGAAAGGGAGTAAGACGGGAGAAACACATAGAGATGGGGAGATGGGGAGAGTGGGAGATGGGGAGACGGGGAGACGGGGAGATGGGGAGAGTGGGGGAGGGGGAGAGTGGGAGACGGGGAGGGGGAGACGGGGAGAGTGGGAGACTGGGAGAGGGAGATGGGGAGAGGGAGATGGGGAGAGGGAGATGGGGAGAGGGAGATGGGGAGAGTGGGAGACGGGGAGAGTGAGATGGGGAGAGTGGGAGACTGGGAGAGGGAGATGGGGAGAGTGGGAGACTGGGAGAGTGGGAGAGGGAGATGGGGAGACTGGGAGAGGGAGATGGGGAGAGGGAGATGGGGAGAGTGAGATGGGGAGAGTGAGATGGGGAGAGTGAGATGGGGAGAGTGAGATGGGGAGAGTGAGATGGGGAGAGTGTGAGATGGGGAGAGTGTGAGATGGGGAGAGTGGGAGACTGGGAGAGGGAGATGGGGAGAGTGGGAGACGGGGAGAGTGGGAGATGGAGATGGGGAGACGAGGAGAGGGAAGTGGGAGATGGGGAGACGGGGAGAGGGAGGTGGGAGATGGGGAGACGGGGAGAGGGAGGTGGGAGACGGGGAGAGGGAGGTGGGAGACGGGGAGGGGGAGAGAGGGAGAGAGTGAAAGTGTTTTCCACATCTGTTCCTAAACGTTTTATTCTCCTCTGTGTTACTGTGTTTGAAGGATTACAACCGATTGCGGGCACAACACCCACAAAAATAGGGGCTATATGTGAATATGAAGATATTTGAGATATTAGGCGTTTAAGCAGGAAGCATGTGTTTTTACTCACCAAAGTAACAACACAATGTGGTCAAAGACTTAGTAATGTGGTTGTAGTTAGGGGTGGAACGGTTCACCAAACCCATGGTTCGGTACATATTGCGGTTTTGGTGTCACCGTTAGGTTTCGGTACAGTGGGAAAGTGAAATGCCATTCACAATGTTCAGCATTCACAATGTTCAGCATTCACTATGTTCAGCATTCACTATGTTCAGCATTCACTATGTTCAGCATTCACTATGTTCCTGGCATTCACTATGTTCCTGGCATTCACTATGTTCCTGGCATTCACTATGTTCAGCATTCACTATGTTCCTGGCATTCACTATGTTCAGCATTCACTATGTTCCTGGCATTATTCATTTTCTTCTTTTTTGAACTTATTTCGACGACCTGGGGAATAGTTACAGGCGAGAAGAGGGGGGATGAATGAGCCAATTGGAAGTTTGGGATGATTAGGTGGCCATGATGTTATGAGGGCCAGATTGCGAATTTAACCAGGACACCGGGGTTACCACTAGTGATGCACCGATATTACATTTTTGGCCGATACCGATATCCAATATTTTCCTTGCAAAAAAAACGATACCGATAACCGATATTAATTTTTTTTGCGGCCTTTTATTAAGCATTCTAGTACAGTTAAATAGTTAACACACACACATGGACGCAGTAGTCTAAGGCACTGCATCTAAGTGCAAGAGGGCGTTACTACGGTCCCTGGTTCGAATCCAGGCTGTATCACATCTGGCTGTGATTGGGAGTCCCATAGGGCGGCGCACAATTGGCCCAGCGTCGTCCAGGTTAGGCTGGGGTAGGCCGTCAATCTAAATAAGAATTTGTTCTTAACTGACTTGCCTAGTTAAATAAAGGTTACACACACACACACACCACATTGACCAAAAATGTATTTTGTTGTCATTTACATATGTCCCCATTACCCATTGACATTACCCATTGACATTACCCATTACCCATTGACATTACCCACTGTAGGTGTCCTGGGGGGCAGGTAGTTTGCCCCCGGTGATGCGTTGTGCAGACCTCACTACCCTCTGGAGAGCCTTATGGTTGTGGGCGGAGCAGTTGCCATACCAGGCGGTGATACAGCCCGACAGGATGCTGTCGATTGTGCATCTGTAAAAGTTTGAGTGTTTTTGGTGACAAGCCGATTTTCTTCAGCCTCCTGAGGTTGAAGAGGTACTGCTGCGCCTTCTTCACCACGCTGTCTGTGTGGGTGGACCATTTCAGTTTGCCCGTGATGTGTACGCTGAGGAACTTAAAACGTACTACCCTCACCACTACTGTCCCGTCGATGTGGATAGAGGGGTGCTCCCTATCCACGGTTGATTGTCAAGGGCAATGAATTCTATTATCTTGCCGTTTGAGTTGTCTCGCTGACATTGTCTTACTCTTTCAAATGACTGCTCGACTTGAACTTGTTTAGTTGTTGGAAGTGTGCCCTTAGTATTTTTCTGCTTTTGCTCTGAATAGCACTGTATTTTTCGTGGCGTCATTACGTCATCTACCTACATTATAAAGGTATGCACGTCATCTACCTACGTTATATAGGTATGCACGTCATCTACCTACGTTATATAGGTATGCACGTCATCTACCTACGTTATAAAGGTATGCACGTCATCTACCTACGTTATATAGGTATGCACGTCATCTACCTACGTTATATAGGTATGCACGTCATCTACCTACGTTATATAGGTATGCACGTCATCTACCTACGTTATATAGGTATGCACGTCATCTACCTACGTTATATAGGTATGCACGTCATCTACCTACGTTAGATAGGTATGCACGTCATCTACCTACGTTATATAGGTATGCACGTCATCTACCTACGTTATAAAGGTATGCACGTCATCTACCTACGTTATATAGGTATGCACGTCATCTAGCTACGTTATATAGGTATGCACGTCATCTACCTACGTTATATAGGTATGCACGTCATCTACCTACGATATATAGGTATGCACGTCATCTACCTACGTTATATAGGTATGCACGTCTTCTACCTACGTTCTATAGGTATGCACGTCGTCTACCTACATTATATAGGTATGCACGTCATCTACCTACGTTATATAGGTATGCACGTCATCTACCTACGTTATATAGGTATGCACGTCGTCTACCTACGTTATATAGGTATGCACGTCATCTACCTACGTTATATAGGTATGCACGTCATCTACCTACGTTATATAGGTATGCACGTCATCTACCTACGTTATATAGGTATGCACGTCATCTACCTACGTTATATAGGTATGCACGTCAGCTTTGACATTGGTTTTGCACATCGGCGTTAAACTAGACATCGGGCCGATGCCGATGTTGGAATTTTTGACAATAAGTATCATGGAATCTTTAGTGACCACAGAGTCAGGACACACTTTTAATGTCCCATCCGAAAGACAGCACCCTACACAAGGCAATGTCCCCAATAACTGCCCTGGGGCATTGGGAGCCCTGGGGCGTTGGGATATATATTTTTTTAAGAGTGCATTCTACTGGCCCTCCAACACCATTGTCTGTTGTCACAGGATTGTTTTGTTGGGCTTCAAGTTTCCACTCTCATGCTACATTTGTTACCATGTGGGAGGTGGGAATATACCAGTTGTGAAGTCGTAAATACCAGTTGGGTGCATTCATCTCATTTGAACTCATTGAGAAACGCTGTTTGGCTAATGGCCAACAAGCTGCGTAAACCACCAACTAAAAGTACAGATGCTTGTAAACAAATGATAGCGTTCAAAAACCATATGAATAGATTGTTTTTTATAAATAATGTTTTGTTGTTGCATTCAACTGCGGAAAATGTTGTTAGAGTCCATTTCCTTAGTAGGCGACGTCAGAGGTCACCATGTGTGAGAAGTAGGCGCTCAGGATGATAGAAAAGTTTCCCACTAGTAATTACCAGTTTTGAGGTGCGATCAAGTGGATTTTTCCCAGTCGGGTGTGGTAAATTACCACTTCCATCTTGGTTGCGAACGCACCATGACACTTCCTCCTTCAGTGGCAGATGCACACTTGTGACTCTCATAAAGGGGGCGTGTCTGTAGCATGGTTCATGAAATGATGGAATCGTTTGACAACCCTGTTTGTACGCTTTTAAATGAAATCAATCTCAACCGTTTATCTTTGCCAGTGATGAAGACATAAATGTGTCATGGTATGGTGGGGTATGCAAAATAGGTCATTTTTGAGCACCTTTATCTATTAAATGTTTTGACATTCAGGTCCAAAAAGTCACTTTCTGAACACTTCTACAGTGGCCAAATATGTATGGAAGTATTGGTTCAAATGTAAAAGGCTGCTGTCAAAAAGTGATTGAATTCTAATGGATTAACCCTGAAACAAAACCACTCCCATCCTTTAAGATCCCAACTGCTGTAGTTGCCAATACATGAAGGCATGTTTGTTTGTTTGCATGTTTTGAAAGGCAATTCAGGTTTGGTTGAAATGGCCTAACTCTTAACAGGACAAAGCAATCAATCACCAAGTTTAGGCATAGCATAACACAGCATCACAACAACATTAAACGCAATAATGGAACACAGTCAATTACTGTGTGTGTGTGTGTGTGTGTGCACCTCTGGGGCCCTACAGCAGCTGTTCTAGACAGCTGTATTATGAGAACCATCTGATGAAATGTTGCATCATCTCCTGTTGTCCTGTATGAGAACCTGAGTGTGTGAGAGAGAGAGTGTGTGAGTGTGTCTCCTACAGTTTTGAGTGTATTCCATGTGGTAGTGTGGAAAGGATGATGCTTAATTATTTTGAAGATGAGATTCTGCTTAATTAGTATATGGACATGGAGAGAACTGATCTCCTGTAGTGTGTGTGTGTGTGTGTGTGTTCTGTCATTCTGTGTGTTGCTCCAAGCCAGATAATGTAATGGTTGCTATGTGGTTGCTAGGGGAAACACTTGGATGCGCAGGTGACAGATTGTATTCTAGGTCACATCTTCCTGTCTGGGTGGTGATGCCATTTATTTGAGGCAGGAAATGACCTCATCTCTGACATCTGACGGAAGGGTGGAGAGAAGAGGGGAGGAGAGAAGTGGAGCGAGCAGTTAAAGCCAGGACATATCTGACACCAACTGATCGTAATATATTTGAGAATTAACACTACCAACTCAATTGTTACTTTGAATTGATCATTTTTGCTTTTTTTTAACCATTTAAAAGGATAATGGACTCAACAGAGGTAAAGGTATAACTGCCAAAAAGAATGGGAACACTTGAGTAAATGAGGGATACAAACTACACTGAACAAAAATATAAACGCAACATGTTTTATGAGCTGAAATAAAAGATCCCAGAAATGTTCCATATGCACAAAAACCTTATTTCTCTCAAATGTGTTTATATCCCTGTTAGTGAGCATTTTTCCTTTGCCAAGATAATCCATTCACCTGACAGGTGTGGCATATCAAGAAGCCGATTTAACAGCATGATCACCTTGTGCTGGGGGACAATAATAGGCCACTCTAAAATGTGCAGTCTTGTCACACAACACAATGCCACAAATATCTGAAGTTTTGAGGGAGTGTGCAATTGGCATGCTGACTGCAGGAATATCCACCAGAGCTGTTGCCAGAGAATTGAATGTGAATTTCTCGACCATAAGCCCCCTAGCGGGATTTCTTATAAGCGTCCGGATTAGTGTCCCGTTCCTTGAAAGCGGCAGCTCTAGCCTTTGGCTCGATGCGGATGTTGCCTGTAATCCATGGCTTCTGGTTGGGATATGTACGTACGGTCACTGTGGGGACAACGTTGTCAATGCACTTATTGATGAAGCCAGTGACTGAGGTGGTGTATTCCTCAATGCCATTGGATGAATCCCAGAACATATTCCAGTCTGTTCTAGCAAAACAGTCCTGTAGCGTAGTATCCGCGTCATCTGACCACTTCCGTATTGAGCGAGTCACTGGCACTTCCTGCTTTAGTTTTTGCTTTTAAGCAGGAATCAGGAGGATGGAATTATGGTCAGATTTGCCAAATGGAGGGTGGGGGAGAGCTTTGTACGCACCTCTGTATGTGGAGTTGTTACGGTTTTCTTCCGTCGAAGGAGAGTCGGACCAAAATGCAGTGTGGTTAATTCGATACATCTTTAATTAAGAATGAAACACGAACAATACAAAAACAACAAACGGAATGTGAAATGCTGTATAGGTTATCTGGTGACAAGAAACAGGAACAATCACCCACGAAACACTCAAAGAATATGGCTGCCTAAATATGGTTCCCAATCAGAGACGACGAGAATCACCTGCCTCTGATTGAGAACCGCCTCAGGCAACCATAGACTATGCTAGAAAACCCCACTAAGCCAAAATCCCCAAACCTACGAAAAACCCCCATACATAAACACAACACAAAATAAACCCATGTCACACCCTGGCCTGACCAAATAAAGAAAGAAAAGACAAAATACTAAGACCAGGGCGTGACAGGAGTAAAGGTGGTCTAGAGTTTTTTTTCCCTCTGGTTGCACATGCTGGTCAAAAATAGGTAAAACTGATTTATGTTTGCCTGCATTAAAGTCCCCGGCCACTAGGAGCGCCACTTCTGGATGAACATTTTCTTGTTTGCTTATGGCCTTATCTATCTATCTATCTATCTATCTATCTATCTATCACATACATATGGTTGGTTGAGTGTGGTCTTAGTGCCAGCATCGGTATGTGGTGGTAAATACGAATAATATACAAATAATATAGATGAGAACTCTCTTGGTAGATAGTGTGGTCTACAGCTTATCATAAGGTATTCTACCTCAGGAGAGCAATACCTCAGGACTTCTTTAATATTAGACATCGCACACCAGCTGTCATTGACAAAAAGACACACACCCCCACCCCTCGTCTTACCAGATGTAGCTTCTCTGTTCTGCCGGTACATTGAAAATCCCTACAGCTCTATATTATCCATGTCGTCGTTCAGCCACGACTCGGTGAAACATAAGATATTGCAGTTCTTAATGTCCTGTTGGTAGGATATTCGTAATCGTAGGTAATCAATTTTATTTTCCAATGATTTGCATGTTAGCAAGTAGGACGGAAGGCAGTGGGAGTTTACTCGCTCGCCTATGGATTCTCAAAAGGCAGCCTGATCTGCGTCCTCTTTTCCTCCATCTTCTTTTTCTTGCAAATGACTGGGATCTGGGCCTGTTCCCGGAAGAGCAGTATATCTTTCTCATCGAACTCATTAAAGGAAAAAGCTTCTTCCAGTTCGTGGTGAGTAATCACTGTTCTGATGTCCATGTTATTTTCGGTTATAAGAGATGGTAGCAGCAACATTATGTACAAAATAAGTTTTTAAAAAAAGTTGCAAACAGCGCAAGAAACTAACAAAATGGCACAATTGGTTAGGAGCATGTAGAACGTCAGCCATCTTTACAATGAACTGTAACTCAGTAAAAACGTTGAAATTGTTGCATGTTGCATTTATATTTTTGGTCAGTATATGTTGAAAGCATGTGCTTCCACACAGGTGTGGTTCCTGAGTTAATTAAGCAATTAACATCCCATCATGCTTAGGGTAAAAAAAAGGCAGTGTAGGCAATTATTTTGGCTACCATGTCTGTGGCCCACAGAATGACAATGCCCCCTCCACAGGGCACGAGTGGTATCTGAATGGTTTGATGAGCATGAAAATGAAGATGATGTAAACCATATACCATGGCCATCTCAGTCACCAGATCTCAACTCAATTGAACACTTATGGGAGATTCTGGAGCAGCGCCTGAGACCGTGTTTTCCACCACCATCAACAAAACCCCAAGTTAAGGAATTTCTTGTAGAAGAATGTAGCATTCCTCCAATAGAGTTCCAGACACATGTAGAATCTTTGCCACAGTGGGTTGAAGCTGTTCTGTCTCGTGGTGCCCCAACGCCCTATTAAGACACTTTATGTTGGTGTTTCCTTTATTTTGGCAGTTACCTGTATGTGCTTGCTTCTACCTTTAGCTTGGCTGTTGTAGATTTTGAAGTTCACATCTGGGTTGTTTAATTCATTACAGACTAAAAATAAATAGGAACTTGTTCCCAGAGTTACTCCAAAATGATTGTACAATAAAGAGCCATGTTCTACCCCCTGTGAGTGTGTGGTTGTTTGCGTGTGTGTGTGTGTGTGTGTGTGTGCTTGTGCTTGTGTCTAGGGGGCCACGGATGGGAACAGTCTGTGCTGTGTGTGTTTAAGTGGTTGAAAGCTGCTGTTTGCTGAGCGATGAGCACAGAGGCAACAGAGACTGTCTAAACACATGTCTGTTTGCCAACTGGGTGTGCATTTGCGTGTGTGTGCGTGTTTTTGTGTGTGTGTGTGTGTGCAAATGTGTATGAATGCGTTTGTGTGTGTGTTGGTGTGTTAGTGAGTGTATGTTTGTGTTTTCATATGTTATGCTCAATGAACAGCTTCATATTCCCCAGAAAAGAAGAGAGGGAGGAGGGGAGAAGGGAGGTCAGAGAGGGGGCAAAAAGGGGTCTCTCACTATGTACTTCTCATCTACTGTGTGTGTGTGTGTGTGTTTAGTATGATTTACACTGAATCCAGACTTGCCTACAGCACTCTCTACGGGAAACCAATGACTTTCCCAGAGATAGGGGAGAGGGGGAGATGGAGATGGAGAAGGAGATCACAGTGGAAAAGTAAACACAAAAATATGTGGATTTTCCTCTAAGGTTTTTACCTGCTGTTGTTTGTGTGTCTGTGACTGAATCCAGGCCTCCTGCATGACACAAGACCGTGTTAGCATGTTGATCTAAAGCCTAGGCGTTACCTTGTCATTAGCGTGTGTGTGTGTTACAGTGACTGACAGTGTGTATCTTTTGTGCAGGTCCTGCTGAGGTCCCAATGATGTCCCCCAATGGATCAATCCCCCCCATCCACGTCCCCCCAGGATACATCTCCCAGGTAAGCTGTGTTTGTGTGTGGTAAACTTGCTCTCAACTGAAGCCGCCCAGAGCAGAGAGGAATGTGTTGATTATTGCAGGGTATATTGTTTGGGGGGGTGATGGCAGCGAGGCCATTGACTGTGTGTGTTGGGGGGAGGGGGGGTGATAGCAGCGAGGCCATTGACTGTGTGTGTTGGGGGGAGACCACTGAGCCAACTGAGAGTGGGAAATAGTGTCACCCTTACAGTACACAAACACCCACATAGAGAGAGGGATGGGTGGAAGGAGAGAGGGATGGGTGGAAGGAGAGAGGGATGGAAGAGGAGAGAGGGATGGGAGGAGAGAGAGAGGGATGGGAGGAGAGAGAGAGGGATGGGAGGAGAGAGGGATGGAAGGAGAGAGAGGGATGGAAGGAGAGAGAGGGATGGAAGAAGAGAGAGGGATGGGAGGAGAGAGAGAGGGATGGGAGGAGAGAGAGAGGGATGGGAGGAGAGAGAGAGGGATGGGAAGAGAGAGGGATGGGAGGAGAGAGAGAGGGATGGGAGGAGAGAGAGAGGGATGGGAGGAGAGAGAGAGGGATGGGAGGAGAGAGAGAGGGATGGGAGGCGAGAGAGAGGGATGGGAGAAGAGAGAGGGATGGGAGGAGAGAGAGGGATGGGAGGAGAGAGAGGGGGATGGGAGGAGAGAGAGGGGGATGGGAGGAGAGAGAGAGGGATGGGAGGAGAGAGAGAGGGATGGGAGGAGAGAGAGAGGGATGGGAGGAGAGAGAGAGGGATGGGAGGAGAGAGAGAGGGATGGGAGGAGAGAGAGAGGGATGGGATGGGAGGAGAGAGAGAGAGGGATGGGAGGGAGGAGAGAGGGGATGGGAGGGAGGAGAGAGGGGATGGGAGGGAGGAGAGAGGGGATGGGAGGGAGGAGAGAGGGGGATGGGAGGGAGGAGAGAGGGGGATGGGAGGGAGGAGAGAGGGGATGGGAGGGAGGAGAGAAGAGAGAGGGATGGGAGGAGAGAGGGATGGAAGGAGAGAGAGGGATGGAAGGAGAGAGAGGGATGGAAGGAGAGAGAGGGATGGAAGAAGAGAGAGGGATGGGAGGAGAGAGAGAGGGATGGGAGGAGAGAGAGAGGGATGGGAGGAGAGAGAGAGGGATGGAGGAGAGAGAGAGGGATGGGAGGAGAGAGAGAGGGATGGGAGGAGAGAGAGAGGGATGGGAGGAGAGAGAGGGATGGGAGGAGAGAGAGAGGGATGGGAGGAGAGAGAGGGATGGGAGGAGAGAGAGGGATGGGAGGAGAGAGAGAGGGATGGGAGGAGAGAGAGGGATGGAGGAGAGAGAGAGGGATGGGAGGAGAGAGAGAGGGATGGGAGGAGAGAGAGAGGGATGGGAGGAGAGGAGAGAGGGGTGGGAGAGGAGAGAGGGGATGGGAGGAGGAGAGGGGATGGGAGGGAGGAGAGAGGGGATGGGAGGGAGGAGAGAGGGGATGGGAGGGAGGAGAGAGGGGATGGGAGGGAGGAGAGAGGGGATGGGAGGGAGGAGAGAGGGGATGGGAGGGAGGAGAGAGGGGGATGGGAGGGAGGAGAGAGGGGATGGGAGGGAGGAGAGAGGGGATGGGAGGGAGGAGAGAGAGGGATGGGAGGAGAGAGAGAGGGATGGAAGGAGAGAGAGAGGGATGGAAGGAGAGAGAGAGGGATCCTCTGCCAACTCGTTTCTGGTGGGACTTTGGCCTTGTTGTCACATAAACATGTCTGTTTTCACGTAAGTTTGTTTTGTATAAAGGATGTGGAGGTCGAAGGGGGGAGTCAGAGAGAGTGGTCTGCTATCTCTCTCGCTCTCTCTGCTTGCGCGTGTGCTTGCGCGTGTGCTTGCGCGTGTGCGTGCGCGTGTGTGTGTGTGCTGCTGCAGCAGCACTTGGAAGCGGCTCTCACGGGGGAGTGTGTTTGCTTACTGATTGGAATGTCTGTGAATGGAATGTGTGTGAGAGAGACTGTCTGAATTGGTGGAATTTGTGTGTGTGTGTGTGTGCATGCATGTGTGTACAGCAAACGTCTTAAACTGGAGTTTGATCAAACCCATAGCAACACTCCTCTTAATCTGTCAACTGTAGTTACCTGTGAGGGGAATCTACTTCCTGGTGGTGTTGGTGGGTTTTACACAACCTGCCATGTTATTTGACCATGGGGAGAACTACTGTGTGAATACCCCAGTGTGGGTTGGATTTAATTGAGTCCAGTGTTTGTGGAGTGTGTTCTATTGTGGAATTCTCCAGTAATGCTAAGAATTACTCTCCTCCCCTCCCCCTCTCCCCTCTGCCTCTCCTCCCCCCAGGTGTTAGAAGACAACACAGGAGTGCGTCGGGTGGTCGTCACCCCGCAGTCTCCTGAATGTTATCCCCCTTCGTACTCCCCCGCTCTCTCCCCCACGCACCACCTCCCGCCGTACCTCACCCACCCCCACTTTATCCCCAACTCTCACTCCTTCTATCCCCCTGTGAGTCCTGGAGACCTGCCCCCCCACCAGTACTACCAACACCACCTCCCGCCCATATATGGAGAAGGTAAGATACTCACACCCCAGTCTAAGACATGTCTATGGGCATATTTATTTTTTAATTTTTAATTTCACCTTTATTTAACCAGTTTGGCCAGTTGAGAACAAGTTCTCATTTACAACTGCGACCTGGCCAAGATAAAGCAAAGCAGTGCGACACAAACAACAACACAGAGTTACACATGGAATTAACAAACGTACAGTCAATAACACAATAGAAATGTCTATATACAGTGTGTGCAAATGAAATAAGATTAGGGAGGTAAGGCAATAAATAGGCCGTTGTGGTGAAATAATTACAATTTAGCAAATAAACACTGGAGTGAGATGTGCAGAAGATTAATGTGCAAGTAGAGATACTGGGGTGCAAAGGAGCAAAAATAATATATAAATAAAATAAATAACAATATGGGGATGAGGTAGTTGGATGGGCTATTTACAGATGGGCTATGTACAGGTGCAATGATCTGTAAGTTGCTCTGATAGCTGATGCTTAAAGTTAGTGAGGGAGATCTGAGTCTCCAGCTTCAGCGATTTTTGTAATACGTTCCAGTCATTGGCAGCAGAGAACTGGAAGGAAAGGCGGCCAAAGTAGGAATTGACTTTAGGGGTGACCAGTGAAATATACCTGTGGAGCGCGTGCTACGGGTGGGTGCTGCTATGGTGACCAGTGAGCTGAGATAAAGCGGGGCTTTACCTAGCAAAGACTTATAGATGACCTGGAGCCAGTGAGTTTGGCGACGAATATGAAGTGAGGGCCAGCCAACGAAAGCATACAGGTCGCAGTGGTGGGTAGTATATGGGGCTTTGGTGACAAAACGGATGGCACTGTGATAGGCTGCAACCAATTTGCTGAGTAGATTTTTTTGTAAATGACCGAAGTCAAGGATCGGTAGGATAGTCAATTTTTACGAGGGTATGTTTGGCAGAATGAGTGATGGATGCTTTGTTGCGAAATAGGAAGCCAATTCTAGATTTAATTTTGGATTGGAGATGCTTAATATGAGTCTGGAAGTTGAGTTTACAGTCTAATCAGACTCCAGAGTAGTAATGCTAGGCGGGTGGGCAGGTGTGGGCAGCGATTTAGTTTTACTTGCATTTAAGAGCAGTTGGAGGCCACGGAAGTAGAGTTGTATGGCATTGAAGCTCGTCTGGAAGTTAGTTAACAGTGTCCAAAGAAAGGCCAGAAGTATACCGAATGGTGTCGTCTGCGTAGAGGTGGATCAGAGAATCACCAGCCGCAACAGCGACATCATTGATATATACAGAGAACAGATTCGGCTCGAGAATTGAACCCTGTGGCACCCCCATAGAGACGGCCAGAGGTCCGAACAACAGGCATTTCAACAACAGATTTGACACACTGAACTAGAAGTGGTTGGTGAACCAGTCGAGGCAGTAATTTCCGTAACCAAGGCTGTTGAGTCTGCCGATAAGAAAGCCTTGGCCAGGTCGATGAATACAGCTGCACAGTATTGTCTTTTGTCGATGGCGGTTATGATATCGTTTAGGACCTTAACCTGTAATGACACCCCATCCCGTGAACGGGACCGTTGTCATCATCTGACACTAATTAGCATAACACAATGGACATAAATCTTCCTAGAAAATCTTCCTATTCATGAAAATCACAAGTGAAATATATTGGAACACAGCTTAGCCTTTTGTTAATCACCCTGTCATCCCAGATTTTCAAAATATGCTTTACAGCCAACGCTAGACAAGCATTTGTGTAAGTTTATCATAGCCTAGCATAGCATTATGCCTTGCTAGCAGCAGGCAACCTTGTCACGGAAATCAGAAAAGCAATCAAATTAAATCGTTTACCTTTGATAAACTTCGGATGTTTTCACTCACGAGACTCCCAGGTCGACAGCCAAAGTTCATTTTTTCCAAAATATTATTTTTGTAGGCGAAATAGCTCTGTTTGTTCTTCATGTTTGGCTGAGAAATCGCCTGAAATTGCGGTCACCACAACATTCCAAATTAACTCCATAATATCGACAGAAACATGGCAAACGTTGTTTAGAATCCATCCTCAAGGTGTTTTCCTAATATCTATTTGATAATATATCTGTTGGGACAATTCATTTTTCACTAGGACCGATTGGAATAATGGCTACCTCTATTTTATGCGAGAATCCCTGTCGGAGCCACCGTGTGACCACTTACGCAATGTGGCCGCCTATGGCTATTCTTCAACAGAAATGCGTAAAACTACGTCACAATGCTGTAGACACCTTGGGGAATATGTAGAAAGCGTAAGCTCATTGATGGTACATTCACAGCTCAAATCAAATCAAATTTTATTTGTCACATACACATGGTTAGCAGATGTTAGTGTGAGTGTAGCGAAATGCTTGTGCTTCTAGTTTCGACAATGCAGTAATAACCAACAAGTAATCTAGCTAACAATTCCAAAACTACTACCTTATAGACACAAGTGTAAGGGGATAAAGAATATGTACATAAAGATATCTGAATGAGTGATGGTACAGAGCTGCATAGGCAAGATACAGTAGATGGTATTGAGTGCAGTATATACATATGAGATGAGTATGTAAACAAAGTGGCATAGTTAAAGTGGCTAGTGATACATGTATTACATAAGGATGCAGTAGATGATATAGAGTACAGTATATACGTATACATATGAGATGAATAATGTAGGGTATGTAAACATTATATTAGGTAGCATTGTTTAAAGTGGCTAGTGATATATTTTACATTTCCCATTATTAAAGTGGCTGGAGTTGAGTCAGTGTGTTGGCAGCAGCCACTCAATGTTAGTGGTGGCTGTTTAACAGTCTGATGGCCTGTAGATAGAAGCTGTTTTTCAGTCTCTCGGTCCCAGATTTGATGCACCTGTACTGACCTCGCCTTCTGGATGATAGCGGGGTGAACAGGCAGTGGCTCGGGTGGTTGTTGTCCTTGATGATCTTTATGGCCTTCCTGTGACATCGGGTGGTGTAGGTGTCCTGGAGGGCAGGTAGTTTGCCCCCCGGTGATGCGTTGTGCAGACCTCACTACCCTCTGGAGAGCCTTACGGTTGTGGGCGGAGCAGTTGCCGTACCAGGCGGTGATACAGCCCGACAGGATGCTCTCGATTGTGCATCTGTAAAAGTTTGTGAGTGCTTTTGGTGACAAGCCGAATTTCTTCAGCCTCCTGAGGTTGAAGAGGCGCTGCTGCGCCTTCTTCACAATGTTGTCTGTGTGGGTGGACCAATTCAGTTTGTCTGTGATGTGTATGCCGAGGAACTTAAAACTTACTACCCTCTCCACTGTTGTTCCATCAATGTGGATAGGGGGGTGTTCCCTCTGCTGTTTCCTGAAGTCCACAAATCATCTCCTTAGTTTTGTTGACGTTGAGTGTGAGGTTATTTTCCTGACACCACACTCCGAGGGCCCTCACCTCCTCCCTGTAGGCCGTCTCGTCGTTGTTGGTAATCAAGCCTACCACTGTTGTGTCGTCCGCAAACTTGATGATTGAGTTGGAGGCGTGCGTGGCCACGCAGTCGTGGGTGAACAGGGAGTACAGGAGAGGGCTCAGAACGCACCCTTGTGGGGCCCCAGTGTTGAGGATCAGTGGGGTGGAGATGTTGTTGCCTACCCTCACCACCTGGGGGCGGCCCGTCAGGAAGTCCAGTACCCAGTTGCACAGGACGGGGTCGAGACCCAGGGTCTCGAGCTTGATGACGAGCTTGGAGGGCACTATGGTGTTAAATGCCGAGCTGTAGTCGATGAACAGCATTCTCACATAGGTATTCCTCTTGTCCAGATGGGTTAGGGCAGTGTGCAGTGTGGTTGAGATTGCATCGTCTGTGGACCTATTTGGGCGGTAAGCAAATTGGAGTGGGTCTAGGGTGTCAGGTAGGGTGGAGGTGATATGGTCCTTGACTAGTCTCTCAAAGCACTTCATGATGACGGAAGTGAGTGCTACGGGGCGGTAGTCGTTTAGCTCAGTTACTTTAGCTTTCTTGGGAACAGGAACAATGGTGGCCCTCTTGAAGCATGTGGGAACAACAGAATGGGATAGGGATTGATTGAATATGTCCGTAAACACACCAGCCAGCTGGTCTGCGCATGCTCTGAGGGCGCGGCTGGGGATGCCGTCTGGGCCTGCAGCCTTGCGAGGGTTGACACGTTTAAATGTTTTCCTCACGTCGGCTGCAGTGAAGGAGAGTCCGCATGTTTTAGTTGTGGGCAGTGTCAGTGGCACTGTATTGTCCTCAAAGCGGGCAAAAAAGTTATTTAGTCTGCCTGGGAGCAAGACATCCTGGTCCGTGACAGTGCTGGTTTTCTTTTTGTAATCCGTGACTGACTGTAGACCCTGCCACATACCTCTTGTGTCTGAGCCGTTGAATTGAGATTCTACTTTGTCTCTATACTGACGCTTAGCTTGTTTGATTGCCTTGCGGAGGGAATAGTTACACTGTTTGTATTCGGTCATGTTTCCAGTCACCTTGCCCTGATTAAAAGCAGTGGTTCGCGCTTTCAGTTTCACGCGAATGCTGCCATCAATCCACGGTTTCTGGTTTGGGAATGTTTTAATCGTTGCTATGGGAACGACATCTTCAACGCACGTTCTAATGAACTCGCACACCGAATCAGCGTATTCGTCAATGTTGTCGTCTGACGCAATACGGAACATATCCCAGTCCACGTGATGGAAGCAGTCTTGGAGTGTGGAATCAGATTGGTCGGACCAGCGTTGAACAGACCTCAGCGCGGGAGCTTCTTGTTTTAGTTTCTGTCTGTAGGCAGGGATCAACAAAATGGAGTCGTGGTCAGCTATTCCGAAAGGAGGGCGGGGCAGGGCCTTATAAGCGTCGCGGAAGTTGGAATAGCAATGATCCAAGGTTTTTCCCGCCCTGGTTGCGCAATCGATATGCTGATCAAATTTAGGGAGTCTTGTTTTCAGATTAGCCTTGTTAAAATCCCCAGCTACAATGAATGCAGCCTCCGGATATATGGATTCCAGTTTGCAAAGTCAAATAAAGTTCGTTCAGAGCCATCGATGTGTCTGCTTGGGGGGGAATATATACGGCTGTGATTATAATCGAAGAGAATTCCCTTGGTAGATAATGCGGTCTACATTTGATTGTGAGGAATTCTAAATCAGGTGAACAGAAGGACTTGAGTTCCTGTATGTTGTTTTGGCCACACCACGTCCCGTTAACCATAAAGCATACGCCCCCGGCCCTCTTCTTACCAGAAAGATGTTTGTTTCTGTCGGCGCGATGCGTGGAGAAACCAGCTGGCTGCACCGTCTCCGATAGCGTCTCTCCAGTGAGCCATGTTTCCGTGAAGCAAAGAACGTTACAGTCTCTGATGTCCCTCTGGAATGCTACCCTTGTTCGGATTTCATCAACATTGTTGTCAAGAGACTGGACATTGGCGAGGAGAATGCTAGGGAGTGGTGCACGATGTGCCCGTCTCCGGAGTCTGACCAGAAGGCCGCTTCGTTTTCCCCTTTTTCGAAGTCTTTTTTGGGGTCGCCGGCTGGGATCCATTCCGTTGTCCTGGGTGAAAGGCAGAACACAGGGTCCGCTTCGCGAAAGTCATATTCTTGGTTGTACTGATGGTGAGTTGACGCTGCTCTTATGTTCAGTAGTTCTTCTTGACTGTATGTAATGAAACCTAAGATGACCTGGGGTACCAATGTAAGAAATAACACGTAAAAAAACAAACTGCATAGTTTCCTAGGAACGCGAAGCGAGGCGGCCATCTCTGTCGGCGCCGGAAGTCTCATAGGGAGTCGTTGGAACGCAGCGCTTTCAAAACCTGGGGCACTTCCGGATTGGATTTTTCTCAGGCTTTCGCCTGCAACATCAGTTCTGTTATACTCACAGACAATATCTTTACAGTTTTGGAAACGTTAGAGTGTTTTCTATCCAAAGCTCTCAATTATATGCATATTCTAGCATCTCTTCCTGACAAAATATCCTGTTTAAAACGGGAATGTTTTTTTTCCAAAAATGAAAATACTGCCCCCTAACACCGAGGTTTTAAGCGTGGCTGAGGTGCACCCATGACCAGCTCGGATACCAGATTGCATAGCGGAGAAGGTACGGCGGGATTCGAAATGGTCGGTGATCTGTTTGTTAACTTGGCTTTCGAAGACCTTAGAAAGGCATGGTAGGATAGATATAGGTCTGTAACAGTTTGGGTCTAGAGTGTCTCCCCCTTTGAAGAGGGGGATGACCATGGAAGCTTTCCAATCTTTGGGGATCTCAGATGATACGAAAGAGAGTTTGAACAGGCTAGTAAAAGGGGTTGCAACAATTGCGGAGGATAATTTTAGAAAGAGAGGGTCCAGATTGTCTAGCCCCGCTGATGTTGCATCTCTTTCAGAACATCAACTATCTGGATTTGGGTGAAGCAGAAATGGAGGAGTCTTGGGCAAGTTGCTGTGGGGAGTGCAGAGCTGTTGACCGGGGTAGGGGTAGCCAGGTGGAAAGCATGGCCAGCCGTAGAAAAATGCTTTTTGTCATTCTCGATTATCGTAGATTTATCAGTGGTGACAGTGTTTCCTAGCCTCAGTGCAGTGGGCAGCTGGAAGGAGGTGCTCTTATTCTCCATGGACTTTAGTGTCCCAGAACTTTTTGGAGTTTCTGCTACAGGATGCAAATTTCTGTTTGAAAAAGCTAGCCTTTGCTTTCCTAACTGCCTGTGTATATTGGTTCCTAACTTCCCTGAAATGTTGCATATCGCGGGGGCTATTCGATGCTATTGCAGTCCGCCACAGGATGTTTTTGTGCTGTTCAAGGGCAGTCAGGTCTGGAGTGAGCCACGGGCTATATCTGTTCCTTGTTCACATTTTTTGAATGGGGCTTATTTAAGATGGTGAGGAAAGCACGTTTTTAGAATAACCAGGCATCCTCTACTGACAGAATGAGGTCAATATCTTTCCAGGATACCCGGCCCAGGTCGATTAGAAAGGCTTGCTCGCTGAAGTGTTTTAGGGAGCATTTGACTGTGATGAGGGGTGGTCATTTGACCGCGGACCCATTACTGACGCCGGCCATGCGGCAGTGAACGCTGAGATCATGGTTGAAGACAGCAAAGGTGTATTTAGAGGGCAGGTTGGTCAGGATGATATCTATGAGGGTGCCCGAGTTTACGGATTTGGGGTTGTACCTGGTAGGTTCCATGATAATTTGGGTGAGATTGAGGGCATCTAGCTTTGATTGTAGGACGGCCGTGGTGTTAAGCATATCCCAGTTTAGGTCACCTAACAGTACAAACTCTGAAGATAAATGGGAGGCAATTAATTCATATATGGTGTCCAGGGCACAGCTGTGTCCAGGGCACAGGTGTCCAGGTCACATATGATGTCCAGGGGTCTGTAACAAGCGGCAACAGTGAGAGATTTATTTCTGGAAAGGTGGATTTTTAACAGTATAAGCTTGAACTGTTTGGGCACAGACCTGGATAGCATGACAGAACCCTGCAGGCTATCTATACAGTAGATTGCATCTCCACCCCCTTTGGCAGTTCTATCTTAGCGGAAAATGTTATAGTTGGGGATGGAAATTTCAGAATTTTTGGTGGCCTTCCTAAGCCAGGATTCAGACACGGCTAGGACATCAGGGTTGGCAGAGTGTGCTAAAGCAGTGGGAAAAAAACTAACTTAGGGAGGAGGCTTCTACGGTTCCAGAAACTGTTACGGTTCCAGAAGTCAACAAATGATAGCGCCTGGGGAATAGGAGTGGAGCTGGGGGCTACAGGGCTAACCTCTACATCACCAGAGGAACAGAGGAGGAGTAGGATAAGGGTACGGCTAAAGGCTATAAGAACTGGTCGTCTAGTGCGTTGGGGACAGAGAATAAAAGGAGCAGATTTCTGGGTGTGGTCGAATAGATTCAAGGCATAATGTACAGACAAGGGTATGGTAGGAGGTGAGTACAGTGGAGGTAAAACTATGCGTTGCGTTATGATGAGAGAGGTTTCATCGCTGGAGGCATTAATTAACGTAGGTAAGGTCTCCACCTGTGTGTGGGGTGGGACGAAAGAGCTATCTAAGGCAATTTGAGCGGGACTGAGGGCTCTACAGTGAAATAAAACAATAAAAACTAGCCAAGACATCAGTAGACAAGGCATATTGACATTAGAGAGTGGCATAAAGCAATCACAGGTGTTGATCAGGAGAGCTAAGACAACAACGGGTAAATGGCAAAGAAAGGGCAGAGCGGGTCAGTTAGATACATACAGGACCTGAGTTCGAGGCTGGGGCCGACAGGTAAACAAAATGAGGTACCATGCTATTGAAACAGTCCAGGGGGCATCAGCTGTGTAGCCGAGTGATCATAGGGTCAAAAGAGTAGCAATAGGTTAGACAGGGTGCTATACGGTAGTCACTACTACAGGGGACACAGCATTCAGAAAAAGCTAATGGGCCGGGGCTAGTAGATGGTTCTGTGGCGATATCATAACAGAATAGCCTGTTGAGACCACATCGGGCGATCACGTCGGCAGTCCAGTCGTGATGGATCAGCGGGGCTCCGTGTCGACAATAAAGGGTCCAGGCCAATTGGCACAGGAGGTAATTGTAGCCCTAGAATTAGCTGGTATATGGGCCTAGCTCGAGGCTAGCTGCTGCTTGCTTCAGGACAGAGGCGTTAGCTAACAGTAGCCACTCGTTTGCAGCTAGCTAGGAGTTTTGATCCAGTGTAATGATCCAGAGCGGCTGGAATCCGGTGATATGGTACAGAGAAGCAGTCCGATATGCTCTGGGTTGATATCGCGCTGTGCATACTGGCAGGTGATTGTCCGAGCTAAGACCGGCTGATTCCGGGGAAAAAGGTGAGGACAGCTAGCCGTAGCTAACAAAGACTAGTAGCTAGTTAGCTAGCTAGCTCCTGATGGAAGTTCCAGTTATAAGGAATAATAGCAGAACCGTACCACATTGGGTGAGGCGGGATGCTGGAAAGTATATTTAGTTTATAGATAGCAGTGAGATTAATATATATATATATGTCTATTGGCATATGAGATACTGTAGCCTACACTAGAGATATATACTGTGGTAGAAAAAGTACTTAAATTGTCACACTTGAGTAAAAGTAAAGATAGCTTAATAGAAAATGACTCAAGTAAAAGTGAAAGTCACTGAGTAAAATACTACTAAAAGTATTTGGTTTTAAATATACTTAAGTATCAGAAGTAAATGTAGCTGCTAAAATATACTTAAGTATCAAAGGTAAAAGTAGAAATAATTTCAAATTCCTTATAATAAGCAAACCAGACAGCGTTATTTTCTTGTTTTTTTAGTTTATGGATAGCCAGGGGCACACTCCAACACTAATTTTTCAAACAAGTATTTGTGCTTAGTGAGTCTGCCAGATCAGATGCAGTAGGTATGACCAGAGATTTTCTCTTTAAGTGCGTGAATTGAAAAATGTTCCTGTCCTGCTTTGCATTCAAAATGTAACAACTACTTTTGGGTGTCAGGGAAAATATATGGAGTAGAAAGTACATTCTTTTGTTTAGGAATGTAGTGAAGTAAAAGTTGTCAAAAATATAAATAGTAAAGTACAGATAACCCCAAAACTACTTAAGTAGTACTTTAAAGTATTTTTACTTAAGTACTTTACACCACTGGAGAGATATTCAGTACCAGTCAAAAGTTTGGGACACACCTACTTATTCATTATTTATTTTGTACTATTTCTACATTATAGAATAATGAAATAACACATATAGAATCATGTAGTAACCAAAAACGTGTTCAACAAATCAAATTAGATTTTAGATTCTTCAAAGTAGCCACCCTTTGACTTGATGACAGCTTTGCACATTTTTGGCATTCTCTCAACCAGCTTCACTTGGAATGCTTTTCCAACAGCCTTGAAGGAGTTCCCACATATGCTGAGCACTTGTTGGCTACTTTTCCTTCACTCTGCGGTCCAACTCATCCCAAACCATCTCAATTGGGTTTAGGTTGGGTGATTGTGGAGGCCAGATCATCTGTTGCAGAACTCCATCACTTTCCTTCTTGGTCAAATAGCCCTTACACAGCCTGGAGGTGTGTTGGGTCATTGTCCTGTTGACAAACAAATGATAGTCCCACTGAGCGCAAACCAGATGGGATAGCACATCACTGCAGAATGCTGTGGTAGCTATGCTGGTTAAGTGTGCCTTGAATTCTAAATAAATCACTAACAGTGTCACCAGCAAAGCACCACCCACACCATCACACCTCCACCATGCGTCATGGTGGGAACCACACATCATTCGTTCACCTACTATGCGTCTCACAAAGATACAGGTTGGAACCAAAAATCTCAAATTTGGACTCATCAGACCAAAGGACAGATTCCCACCAGTCTAATGTCTATTGCTTGTGTTTCTTTCCCCAAGCAAGTCTCTTCTTATTATTGGTGTCCTTTAGTAGTGGTTTCTTTGCAGCAATTCAACCATGAAGGCCTGGTTCATGCAGTCTCCTCTGAACAGTTGATGTTGAGATGTGTCTGTTACTTGAACTTTGAAGCATTTATTTGGGCTGCAATTTCTGAGGCTGGTAACTCTAATGAACTTATCCTCTGCAGCAGAGGTAACTCTGGGTCTTCCTTTTCTGTGGCGGTTCTCATGAGAGCCAGTTCCATCATAGCGCTTGATGGTTTTTGCCACTGCACTTGAAGAAACTTTCAAAGTTCTTGAAATGTTCCACATTGACTGACCTTCATGCCTTAAAGTAGTGATGGACTGTCATTTCTCTTTGCTTATTTGAGCTGTTCTTGCCATAATATGGACTACCAAATAGGGATGTCTTCTGTGTACCAACCCTACCTTGTCAAAACACAACTGATTGGCTCAAACACATTAAGAAGGAAAGAAATTCCACAAATTAACCTTTAACAAGGCACACCTGTTAATTGAAATGCATTCCATGTGACTACCCCATGAAGCTGGTTGAGAGAATGCCAAGAGTGTGCAAAGCTGTAATCAAGGCTTAGGGTGGCTACTTTGAAGAATCTAAAATCTATTTTGATTTGTTTAACACTGTTTTGGTTACTACATGATTCCATATGTGTTATTTCATAGTGTTGATGTCTTCACTATTATTCTACAATGTAGAAAATAGTAAAAAATAAAGAAAAATCCTGGAATGAGTAGGTGTGTCCAAACTTTTGACTGGTACAGTTTATATATACACTAGGTGTACAAAACATTAGGAAGACCTTAATATTGAGTTGCACCCTCCCACACACACACAGGTGTGTCAAGTTGGCTGGATGTCCTTTGGGTAGTGGACCATTCTTGGTACACACAGGAAACTGCTGAGCGGGGAAAAACCCAGCAGCATTGCAGTTCTTGACACACTCAAACCGGTGCGCCTGGCACCTACTACCATACCCTGTTCAAAGGCACTTATTTTGTCTTGCCCATTCACCCTCTGAATGGCACTCAGACACAATCCATGTCTCAATTGTCTCAAGGCTTAAAAATCCTTCTTTAACCTGTCCTCCCCTTCATCTACACTTATTGAAGTGGATGTAACAAATTTCATCAATAAGGGATCATATCTTTCACCTGGATTCACCTGGTCCGTCTATGTCTGTAGCAGGTGTCCTTAATGTTTTTGTCCACTCAGTGTATATACATACACCTAAATGACATAGCTAACTCCCTCTCTCGTCTTTCCTTCTCTCAATTCCCTCTACCTCTCTCCCTCCCTCTTCACCCCCTCCATCTCTCCGTCTCCCAGAGATAATCCCAGTGTATGGCATGTCCAGCTACGTTGGCAGAGAGGAGAGCTATAACAAGCCCCAGCCTAAGAAGATGAAGGAGCAGAGACAGCTGGAGCGACAGAACAGACTCAACTCTCCCCCCTCCTCCCTGTACAAGTCTCTGGGCTCCAGCCACAATGGATACAGGTCAGTGAATAGTCCTGGTGTTAGAGACCGGTTCAACTAGTTCGAGACTACAGATGCACCATCTTCATTTGAGCACTCTGTTGTCGCAGAGAATTTTCCTGCGCTAGCAAGAAATGCTAACTTGTCGTGTGTTCATGGTTTGTCATTTTCACTTTAAAATGTCAGACTTTATTTGCCCTAATGAAGAATGTGTCAACATTTCCTGTTGCTGCAGGATTATTTTCCTGCTGTGAGAAACTGTACTTACAGTACAACTTAAACACTAGATGCAATACTACTTAAACACTAGATGCAATACTACTTAAACACTAGATGCAATACTACTTAAACACTAGATACAATACTACTTAAACACTAGATACAATACTACTTAAACACTAGATACAATACTACTTAAACACTAGATACAATACTACTTAAACACTAGATACAATACTACTTAAACACTAGATACAATACTACTTAAACACTAGATACAATACTACTTAAACACTAGATACAATACTACTTAAACACTAGATACAATACTACTTAAACACTAGATACAATACTACTTAAACACTAGATACAATACTACTTAAACACTAGATACAATACTACTTAAACACTAGATACAATACTACTTAAACACTAGATACAATACTACTTCAACACTAGATACAATACTACTTCAACACTAGATACAATACTAGTTAGAGCTTAGAGACTCATTTCTTTCTCTACAAGTGTGGAGAGACTAGCCTTATAATTAGAGAGTAGTTACAGACTAGTTATAGACTAGTTAGTAGTTTAGACTAGTTACTGGTTTTACTAGTGATCAACTTGTTCTACAAGTCTGAAATCTATAGCCATAATGCAGACAGGAGAGACACTATAGACAAGTTACAGACTTTGACCAGACTTTGTTTTCCTATAGAAGTTACAGACTTTGACCAGACATTGTTTTCCTATAGAAGTTACAGACTTTGACCAGACATTGTTTTCCTATAGAAGTTACAGACGTTGACCAGACATTGTTTTCCTATAGAAGTTAGACTTTGACCAGACATTGTTTTCCTATAGAAGTTACAGACTTTGACCAGACATTGTTTTCCTATAGAAGTTAGACTTTGAACAGACATTGTTTTCCTATAGAAGTTACAGACTTTGACCAGACATTGTTTTCCTATAGAAGTTACAGACTTTGACCAGACATTGTTTTCCTATAGAAGGATGAGGTTGACCAGATATTGTTTTCCTATGGGAGGATGAGGTTGACCAGACATTGTTTTCCTATGGGAGGATGAGGTTGTCTAAAACACAAACTATTTGACTCTGTTTTAAGAGCACGTGTTGGGTCTATTGTCATTGTAAAGTCTACTGAGATGCTTTCCATGCAGTTTGTGTCGATAAAGTTTGGTTGTATTTGATTGGTTATAGCGGGAAGAGCCACGTCCCTTCGCTAGGGTCGTTGGGGTCAATGGGTGGAGCTAACAGTCCAGGAGGGAAGAAGCCGGAACGACGACAACTACGGAGCAGCCCAAGGAGCAACGAGCCAGACACACACACACAATCACCGCAAGGTAAACACACGCACACACACACATGCACACACACAGATGAGTGAATACTCTTCAGATGTCTCTCCCTCTTTTCTTCTCAATGAAAGAGAGAAAAAGATGAATGGATGAATGGTGTCTTACTGAGGTGGAGAGGAGAGGTGGAGAGAGAGGGAGGGGGGAGAGAAGGGGTTGTCTAGGTAACCACATAGCTGAGTCTTTTCCCAAGACCTATCGGTTTCTCCCTCTACAATACTGGCCTTGTCTGGGAGGGGGGGGGTGGGCAGGATAGGAGAGAGGAGAGGTAGTGAGGAGAGGAGAGGAGTGGAGGTGAGGGGAGAGAGGGAAGAGGGGTGAGGTACAGTACATATCTGTTGAGTCCTGTTCTCCATGAAGGAACCCTTTGAGCTCTCTTTCAAACACACACATCTCTATCTCTCTGGCTTGTGTGCAGAGGTGGTGACAGACAGGCCTGCTGAGAGACACCAGAGTTAATCCCAAAGAAAGATGCCAACCCACCTCTCAGACCCCCATTTCAGCTTTGGACCAGCCCGGCTGTACAGTCCGGGGTCAGGGGAATGTTCCATTGAGGCCAGGTGTAAGGGGGGTTTGTTGGGCTGGGTGGTGACATCATGGAAAGAGAGAGAGCCTGATGAGCTTTGATCAACTCAGTATCTTCACACACACACACACACACACACGTACAGTACATGTCAGTGTATGACTAGGAGTATCTGTGTCTTTCTGATGGTCTGGCAGGGTCTCAGTTCTGGACTGGAGATCAGGCTGACTCAGCTACAACACACACACACTGACACCCCGTGACTGGGCTTCCTCTAAAACAATCAGAGCATGAGAGAGGGAGAAAAAGAGAAGAGTATGATAGAGGGACAGGGGAATTAGAAGTGAGAACATAGAATATGAGAGCGAATGAAAAGCTTGGAGGTAGACTGAGTGGAGAGAAAGCTGGTAGAGAGAGTGAGAGGGGGATGAGAGACAGGGAGAGAAAAATGGTAGAGAGAGTGAGAGGGGGATGAGAGACAGAGGGAGAGAAAGATGGTAGAGAGAGTGAGAGGGGGATGAGAGACAGAGGGAGAGAAAGATGGTAGGTAGACTGAGTGGAGAGAAAGATGGTAGAGAGAGTGAGAGGGGGATGAGAGTGAGAGGGAGAGAAAGATGGTAGAGAGAGAAAGATGGTAGAGAGAGTGAGAGGGAGAGAAAGATGGTAGAGAGAGAGGGGGGGATGAGAGACTGAGTGGAGAGAAAGATGGTAGCGAGAGTGAGAGGGGGATGAGAGACAGAGGGAGAGAAAGATGGTAGAGAGAGTGAGAGGGGGATGAGAGACAGAGGGAGAGAAAGATGGTAGAGAGAGTGAGAGGGGAATGAGAGACAAAGGGAGAGAAAGAGAGATATAGAAAGGACTGAGCGAGAGAACATTCCATCCGTCTAATCTACTGCTTGGCCCTATGCTTTCAACCATGAGTATCTCACACACACACACACACACACACACACACACACACACACACACACACACACACACACACACACAATGTCTGGAACACCAGACAGGGTTTACACTCACACACAAACACACACCCACGCTGTAGACTTTGCTCTGTGCCCTCCTGGACGTGTGTGTTTGTGTGTCTATTGGCTAATGTACTATATCCCAGTAATGTGCTTGGCTACCAGTCAGTCAAGACAGTCAGTAAAGCCCACCGCTCTTCCTTAGAACTGAGCCGCTCTAAACACAATCAGATGTGCCTCTGTCCTCCATGATGGATCTACGTCAGCGTTGCAGTTTCTTAGTAGAGAACCGTGATTTCAGGAAACTGATGTCCCATGGTGGATCAATGCCAGCGGTGCAGTTTCTGTAGAGAACCGTGATTTCAGGAAACTGATGTCCCATGGTGGATCAATGCCAGCGGTGCAGTTTATCTGTAGAGAACCGTGATTTCAGGAAACTGATGTCCCATGGTGGATCAATGCCAGCGGTGCAGTTTCTCAGTAGAGCTTAGATTTCAACTGAAACAGATGTGCCTTTGTCCGCCATGTTGGTTCTACGTCATCATAACTGCAGCACCTTTCTGTGATTCTAGTGGTGCTTTCAAGATGACGTCAGTAGTCTTCAGGTCAGAAAGATGTCCAAGTTCACGACTTGGTATTCCGACTTGGTATTCCGACTTGGTATTCCGAGGAGAGAAAATAGACGACTCCTGACACATTTAAAACAAAAGCCTTTGATGTAAGATGATGTCATCCCCAGACACACACAGAGAGAGAGAGAGCTGTAAGTGCTCGTTTAGTTCGTTAACACATCCGACCCCTGACCTTAGCATGACTCAAGCCATTTAAAATAAACCACGTTGTCATAGTGACTCTCCGTAAGTGTGTACGCTCTCCCACCCTCCATGTTTCTGCTTGCCGCCCCCCCCAAATAAGGGCCTGCTCTGTATCAGCTGGTCCTCTGTGTCAGCTGGTTCAAGGAGTACAAGTCCAGTCTGACTCAGTCTTCTTCTTACAAGTCTCTCTTACACACATCTGCACATTGTTGGCTAGTGCAGAGCCAGAGCTGCATATCATCAGACCTTCATTACCATCTGATGTACATGATCTTAAGAACAGTGATATTAACACATTACCTTGGTCGACTGGGTTTAAACTGTACTTCTACCATCTCAGAGTTTCCAACGCTTCAGCCAACACACACACACACACACACACACACACACACACACACACACACACACACACACACACACACACACACACACACACACACACACACACACACACACACACACACACATACACACACACACACATACACACACACTGTTGCATTCTAGGAAGAGCGTCAGAATTCCTGTGTCTCTTGGCACCTCAGACATACATCTCTCCTCCTATCTTTACCTTATCTCTCCCTCTATCTCTACAGTGCCATTAAATAGTATTTGCCCCCTTTAAAAAATATATATTTTTGATACTGAATGATATCAGATCTTCAACCAAAACCAAACAAATACATACTTATTTCATTTATTTCATAAACAAAGTTATGCAACACCCAATTCCCCTGTGTGAAAAAGTAATTTCCGTCCCACATTCAATAACTGGTTGTGCCACCTTTGGCAGCAATGACACCAACCAAACACTTCCTGTAGTGATTGATCGGTCTCTCACGTTGCTGTGGAGGAATTTTGGCCCACTCTTCCATGCAGTAACTGTAACGGAGCAACATTTGTGGGTTTTAAAGCTTGAACTGCTCGTTAGGCCATTCCAAAACTATACATTTGTTGCTTTTTAGCCATTTTCATGTTGACTTGATTGTGTGTTTTGGATCATTGTCTTGCTGCATGACCCAGCTGTTCTTAAGCTTCAGCTCACAGAAAGATGGCCTGACATTCTCCTGTAGAATCCTCTGATACAGAGCAGAATTCATGGTTTCTTCTATTAAGGCAAGTCGTCCAGATCCTGAGGCAGCAAAGCATCCCCAAACCATCACACTACCACCACCATGCTTCACCGTTGGTGTGAGGTTCTTACTGTGGAATGCAGTGTTTGGTTTTTGCCAGGCATAATGGGACCCATGTCGTGCAAAAAGTTCTGCAGGAGAATTCTACAGGAGAATGTCAGGTCATCCGTCTGTGAGTTGAAGCCAATGACCCGCGGCTGGGTCATGCAGCAAGACAATGATCCAAAACACACAATCAAGTCTACATGAAAATGTCTAAAAAGTTAAACATTTGAAGTTTTGGAATGAACCAGTCAAAGTCCAGACCTAATGATCCCAATCGAGATGTTGTGGCAGGATTTGAAACAAGCAGTTTAAGCAGTTCTGCATGTAAGAGTGGGACACAATTCCTCCAGAGCGACATGAGAGACAACTACAGGATGCGTTTGGTTGCAGTCATCGCTGCTGAAGGTGGTACAACCACTTATTGAGTGTGAGGGGGAAATGACATTTTCACACTGGAGAATTGGTCGTTGCACAACTTTTGTTAATTAAATAAATAAAGGAAGTATCTTTTTGTTGTTGTTGTTATTTGTAAACTCCGGTTCCCTTTATCTAATATTAGCTTTTGGATGAAGATCTGATGACATTCAGTTTAAAATCAGAAAGGGGGCAAATACTTTTTCAAGTCTCTGTGCCTCTCTTTCTTTGTCTCTGTATCTCCCCCTCTCTCCCCCTCTCTCCCTCTCTCTCCTCCTCTCTCCTCCTCTCTCCTCCTCTCTCCTCCTCTCTCTCCTCCTCTCTCTCCTCCTCTCTCTCCCTCCTCTCTCTCCTCCTCTCTCCTCCTCTCTCCTCCTCTCTCCCCCTCTCTCCCCCTCTCTCCTCCTCTCTCCCCCTCTCTCCCCCTCTCTCCTCCTCTCTCCCCCTCTCTCCCCCTCTCTCCCCCTCTCTCCTCCTCTCTCCTCCTCTCTCCTCCTCTCTCCTCCTCTCTCCTCCTCTCTCTCCTCCTCTCTCCTCCTCTCTCCTCCTCTCTCCTCCTCTCTCCCCCTCTCTCCCCCTCTCTCCTCCTCTCTCCCCCTCTCTCCCCCTCTCTCCTCCTCTCTCCCCCTCTCTCTCCTCCTCTCTCCCCCTCTCTCTCCCCCTCTCTCCCCCTCTCTCCTCCTCTCTCCTCCCCTCTCTCCTCCTCTCTCCTCCTCTCTCTCTCCCCCTCTCTCCTCTCTCTCCTCCTCTCTCTCCTCCTCTCTCCCCCTTTCTCCCTCTCTCCCCCTCTCTCTCCCCCTCTCTCCTCCTCTCTCTCCCCCTCTCTCCTCCTCCCCCTCTCTCCTCCTCTCCCTCTCTCCTCCTCTCTCCTCCTCTCTCCCCCCTCTCTCCTCCTCTCTCCTCCCCTCTCTCCTCCCCTCTCTCCTCCCCTCTCTCCTCCCCTCTCTCCTCCTCTCTCTCCCCCTCTCTCCTCCTCTCTCCCCCTCTCTCCCCCTCTCTCCTCCTCTCCTCCCCTCTCTCCTCCGTTCCTTCAGATCATGTTTCCAGTTTCTAAAAGTCTGTTTTTTAATACACACAGACACACTTCAATATATTCACACAGTCTGACAAGCCCCTCCCCTGTGCATCTGCTGTGCCTGCTGATGATGTCACAGAACTGGAACACAGTGATTGTGTACTCACCCTACGCTTCTCTTACATTTGCCATTTTAGTAATTTAGCTCTTATCCAGAGCGACTTGCAATTAGTGCATTCATCTTAAGATAGGTGGGTGAGACAACGACACATCTCGATAGTAAGTACAGTTTCCCTCAACAAAGCATCTATCAGCAAATTCAGTGCTAGTGGGGAAAACCGAAGGGCCTTTATTTTATTCTAGTGGTGGGTGGTTGGGCCAAGAGACCAGAGGGGGAGGAATGGAGGGCTTGGGTTGGGATGAAGGGTTTGAGCATAGCCTGAAGGTAGGGAGGGCCAGTTCCCCTTGCTGCTCAGTAGGCCAGCACCTAGATGACCCCTCACAAACCTCCTCTCTGCTTTCCTCACTTTTCTCTCCATCCTGATACATATCCCTTCTTATCTTCCGTTCCTCTTCTGTGTTCTAATCCCTCCCTCCTCTCCCTCTCTCCTTCTCTCCTCTCCTTCTCTCCTCTCCTTCTCTCCTCTCCTTCTCTCCTCTGCATGTGTGTTTCCTCTTTCCTCTTTCTATCTTTCTTTTTCCAAGTCCCACTCTTACTCAGGGTCCCCTGTCCCACTCTTACTCAGGGTCCCCTGTCCCACTCTTACTCAGGGTCCCCTGTCCCACTCTTACTCAGGGTCCCCTGTCCCACTCTCACTCAGGGTCCCCTGTCCCACTCTCACTCAGGGTCCCCTGTCCCACTCTCACTCAGGGTCCCCTGTCCCACTCTCACTCAGGGTCCCCTGTCCCACTCTCACTCAGGGTCCCCTGTCCCACTCTCACTCAGGGTCCCCTGTCCCACTCTTACTCAGGGTCCCCTGTCCCACTCTTACTCAGGGCCCCCTGTCCCACTCTTACTCAGGGTCCCCTGTCCACTCTCACTCAGGGTCCCCTGTCCCACTCTCACTCAGGGTCCCCTGTCCCACTCTCACTCAGGGTCCCCTGTCCCACTCTCACTCAGGGTCCCCTGTCCCACTCTCACTCAGGGTCCCCTGTCCCACTCTCACTCAGGGTCCCCTGTCCCACTCTCACTCAGGGTCCCCTGTCCCACTCTCACTCAGGGTCCCCTGTCCCACTCTCACTCAGGGTCCCCTGTCCCACTCTCACTCAGGGTCCCCTGTCCCACTCTCACTCAGGGTCCCCTGTCCCACTCTCACTCAGGGTCCCCTGTCCCACTCTCACTCAGGGTCCCCTGTCCCACTCTCACTCAGGGTCCCCTGTCCCACTCTCACTCAGGGTCCCCTGTCCCACTCTCACTCAGGGTCCCCTGTCCCACTCTCACTCAGGGTCCCCTGTCCCACTCTCACTCAGGGTCCGCTGTCCCACTCTCACTCAGGGTCCCCTGTCCCACTCTCACTCAGGGTCCCCTGTCCCACTCTCACTCAGGGTCCCCTGTCCCACTCTCACTCAGGGCCCCCTGTCCCACTCTCACTCAGGGTCCCCTGTCCCACTCTCACTCAGGGTCCCCTGTCCCACTCTCACTCAGGGTCCCCTGTCCCACTCTCACTCAGGGTCCCCTGTCCCACTCTCACTCAGGGTCCCCTGTCCCACTCTCACTCAGGGTCCCCCTGTCCCACTCTCACTCAGGGTCCCCCTGTCCCACTCTCACTCAGGGTCCCCTGTCCCACTCTTACTCAGGGTCCCCTGTCCCACTCTTACTCAGGGTCCCCTGTCCCACTCTTACTCAGGGTCCCCCTGTCCCACTCTTACTCAGGGTCCCCCTGTCCCACTCTTACTCAGGGTCCCCCTGTCCCACTTTTACTCAGGGTCCCCCTGTCCCACTCTTACTCAGGGTCCCCTGTCCCACTCTTACTCAGGGTCCCCTGTCCCACTCTTTCCAAGTCTTACTCAGCTTTGGCTCAGACCACCGTCTCTTCTCCCTTCCCCCCCACTATCCCTCTCTTCCTCTGGTCCTCTGTTGCTCTGTCGTTCTTTGTCTCTGTCCTCTGTAATCAAACAAACACATCCAGACAAACAGAGACAGGAGATGTGGTCAGGAGAGATTTAACCTGATGCTACTGACTCTCTCCCTCTCTCTCTGAAACACAAACCATTTCTGGGTGATTTAGTGAACTCTGCTCTGATGGAGAAAGCAGCTCTGCTCCTGTCTGAAGCAATTCTGGTATAGGGATCACACACACACACACACACACACACACACACTCACACACTCACTCACTCACTCACTCACTCACTCACTCACTCACTCACTCACTCAGGGGAAAAACTTCCATTAAACACACACACACCCCAGCATTAACCCCGACCCGCTCCTAAATCACCCCTAGACATGCTCTGCCACTGGACGTGTGTGTGTGTGTGTTACTGGAACCCTGTTTTATGAGCAGACAACAGAACAGAGGGCAAACCTAGGCAGTAATCCAGGTTGGGGTCTGTACATACTGTACCTACTGTATATGACACAGCTCAGCCTGCCCTCTGGTGGTGCTTTAGCTGTAATAACACCCTCTCACACAAGGACAGAAACACTCTAGTTGGTGGTAATGTTGTTTCTGTTCTCTCACCTCAGATCACGACTCAGAGGCAAAGAGAGTTCAGGAAGTGCTCTCCGCCATCGACAAACCACAGGTCAGTCACACACACATACCCACACGCAGACACACACACACTCACACACACACACACACACACACACACACTTGCAGACAAAGACATCTGTACCTAAAGGTTCTTCCTCCCAGAGCAGTATGTCCTTTGGAGCCCAGAACACCTGCAGTCCCCAACCCGACCACACAGGGGCAGTATTGTACCACCTCATCACACAGAACTAGGGCCACAACACTACCAGTAATTTACCGAAGTTACCAGAATCTTCAGTAATTTTGGTAATCCTCAGAAAATCTATGGCAATCTATCGAAACTTTGGGCATTTATACTTGAATACATTTTTTACAAATTCTTCATATATAGTATTCATTTGTTATATCTGTATTATCCATGAATTTCTAGTGGATAGACCATATCGTTCAAGAGAAAATAGCTTCATTAATTTTAAAAAGCATCTAATCAACATTGACATTATTTTCTACTACCTCTGCAACTCTTCCAACTATTGACCGTGTTCACAACTGCCATCAGTTTGATGCAAAAACATTGACAAAAACTAATTTTGACATTAGAAAATAAATGAAAGTGTGTTAACAAATATATAAAGGTTATTTCATGCTGAAACCATCATATTAAACACCAATGGTATTCAATAAGTTGATTGTTTATTTTTAGGATAATGTTTCACAGCTTTGTCATTCTATTTTTTTTATTTTTAAATCATCTTATTGAATTATTTCATATATTTTACATAGAGGGGCAGAGGTACCCAAAATGGCCACTAGATGTCTTGTGATAGATTACATCAAATCCAGTAACCCATAAAAGTTTCCCTCCCTTTGCAACCCTACACAGGACTCTAACGGATATTCTGTACAGTATTCATAAGGAACACACTAGAAGTATGAGAGAGAGACTGTCAGCTTGTCTTCTAGAGGCTTCTAGAGGGAGAGGTCATATGAGACCGTCTTCAGTGTGTGTCTCTGGGATGTGGTTTGTCCCTAGGGCAGATTGGGTATTCAGTGGATGCGGTTTGTCCCCAGGGCAGATTGGGTATTCAGTGGATGTGGTTTGTCCCCAGGGCAGATTGGGTATTCAGTGGATGTGGTTTGTCCCCAGGGCAGATTGGGTATTCAGTGGATGTGGTTTGTCCCCAGGGCAGATTGGGTATTCAGTGGATTTGGTTTGTCCCCAGGGCAGATTGGGTATTCAGTGGATGTGGTTTGTCCCCAGGGCAGATTGGGTATTCAGTGGATGTGGTTTGTCCCCAGGGCAGAAATAGTATTCAGTGGATGTGGTTTGTCCCCAGGGCAGAAAGGGTATTCAGTGGATGTGGTTTGTCCCCAGGGCAGATTGGGTATTCAGTGGATGTGGTTTGTCCCCATGGCAGATTGGGTATTCAGTGGATGTGGTTTGTCCCCAGGGCAGAAAGGGTATTCAGTGGATGTGGTTTGTCCCCAGGGCAGAAAGGGTATTCAGTGGATGTGGTTTGTCCCCATGGCAGAAAGGGTAAATGTTTCTTCTACTCAGACTGTCATTTCACCGACCCAGCATCCATGACGGGGATGAACTGGAACATAAACTGATAGGAACATTTTGTGTGTGTGTTATCTAACGTGTGTGTGGTGTTCCAGGTGTCCAACGTGCACGCGCGGGGTGCTAGGTTGTCCTGGGTTCCCCCGGTCGGGCTGGTGAACCGGTTCAGCAACAGCCAGTCTCTCACCTACGAGGTCTCTCTGTCCGACAAGGGACGGGACGGCAAATACAGACTTATATACAGGTAAAACACACCTATCTCTGATCCCGACTAGCAGGTAAAACACACCTATCTCTGATCCTGACTAGCAGGTAAAACACACCTATCTCTGATCCTGACTAGCAGGTAAAACACACCTATCTCAGATCCCGACTAGCAGGTAAAACACACCTATCTCTGATCCTGACTAGCAGGTAAAACACACCTATCTCTGATCCTGACTAGCAGGTAAAACACACCTATCTCTGATCCTGACTAACAGGTAAAACACACCTATCTCTGATCCTGACTAACAGGTAAAACACACCTATCTCTGATCCTGACTAGCAGGTAAAACACACCTATCTCTGATCCCGACTAGCAGGTAAAATACACCTATCTCTGATACTGACTAGCAGGTAAAACACACCTATCTCTGATTCTGACTAGCAGGTAAAACACACCTATCTCTGATCCTGACTAACAGGTAAAACAAACCTATCTCTGATCCTGACTAGCAGGTAAAACACACCTATCTCTGATCCTGACTAGCAGGTAAAACACACCTATCTCTGATTCTGACTAGCAGGTAAAACACACCTATCTCTGATCCTGACTAGCAGGTAAAACACACCTATCTCTGATTCTGACTAGCAGGTAAAACACACCTATCTCTGATCCTGACTAGCAGGTAAAACACACCTATCTCTGATCCCGACTAGCAGGTAAAACACACCTATCTCTGATCCTGACTAGCAGGTAACACACACCTATCTCTGATCCTGAATAACAGGTAAAACACACCTATCTCTGATCCTGACTAGCAGGTAACACACACCTATCTCTGATCCTGACTAGCAGGTAAAACACACCTATCTCTGATCCTGACTAGCAGGTAACACACACCTATCTCTGATCCTGACTAGCAGGTGTGTTTGAATGTTTCAGACTTTGGAAGAACACCTGACTCAAACATAAACATCTCACTTTCATCTCAAGTGTAAATTACATTTGTGTGTGTGTGTGTGTGTGTGTGTGTGTGTGTGTGTGTGTGTGTGTGTGTGTGTGTGTGTGTGTGTGTGTGTGTGTGTGTGTGTGTGTGTGTGTGTGTGTGTGTGTGTGTGTGTGTGTGTGTGGTGTGTGTGTGTGTGTAGTGGAGAGGAGTTGGAGTGTCATCTAAAAGACCTGAGGCCAGCTTCAGACTACCACGTACGGTAAGAACACACACCTTCCGTCAGCAACACACACACTTTTTCACCACTTCTTTGCTATTGTGTTAATACATGTGATTATTGATATTTTGTGTGTGTGTGTTTCAGAGTCAGCGCGGTGTGTAACTCTAACTTGAGGGGTGTGTGTTCGGAGACGGGGTCGTTCACAACACACACCTGCCCCCCCGACCTGCCCTTCCCCCCCAAACTATCTCACCGCACCAAGAGCACCCTCACACTGCAGTGGAAGGTACACACACTTTTAGTTCCTTTCATTGAGCGTTCCGATTGTTTACTCTTGTACCAAAAGTGTCCACTCATTCCCTCCCATCCAGTCTATTTTAGATCCATCAGGGGAGTGAATGAGTGCACACTTCAGAGACAGGGGAGTGAAGGAGTGCACACTTCAGGGACGAGGGCAGAGAATCTGGGTTCTGTTTTGCTCTCAGGGAAGATCTGCTTCCTGGTGTTTATGACATCGCTGTCCAGTCCTTCTCCATGTCATTCTGAGAGGGGGTTGGTCAGGATAGATGGCACTCTCATCCTCACCTCTATATAGATAGATCTGTCAGTGATATTCTGTCTTGGGTTCTGTCACGGCGTAAGGGCGGTGTGGAGAGTGACATCACTCACTCAGACAGGATATGAGGTCACACTAATGAAAACACACAGGCCATTTCCACTCTGTGACAGCCCCAGTTCATCCTCCTCTCCTCATCACGTACACACGCACACACACACACAACGCACACACACACACACGCACACTCCAGACACTCCAGACAGCCTTACTTATTCTTCTCTTCTCTCGCCAGCCTCCAGTCGACAACGGATCCAAAATCACAAACTACCTTCTGGAGTGGGATGAGGTACCACACACACACTCCTATTGGATAATATGCCATCTATTTCCAACGTACATAAAATCTCTCTCTTCTCTCTGTCCTCTCCCCCCTCTCTCTGTCCTCTCTCCCCCCTCTCTCTGTCCTCTCTCTCCCCCTCTCTCTGTCCTCTCTCTGTCCTCTCTCCCACCTCTCTTTCTCCTCTCTCTCCCCACTCTCTCTCCGTCCTCTCTTTCTGTCTTCTCCCCTCTCTCCCCCCTCTCTCTGTCCTCTCTCCCCCCTCTCTTTCTCCTCTCTCTCCCCTCTCTCTCTGTCCTCTCTTTCTGTCCTCTCTCTCCCCTCTCTCTGTCATCTCTCTGTCCTCTTTCCCCCCACTCTCTCTCCTCTCTCCCCCCGCTCTCTCTCCTCTCTCCCCCCGCTCTCTCTCCTCTCTCTCTCTGTCCTCTCTCCCCCCCCCTCTCTCCCCCCTCTCTCCCCCCTCTCTCCCCCCTCTCTCCCCCCTCTCTCTCCCCTCTCTCTCCCCTCTCTCTCTCCCCTCTCTCTCTCCCCCTCTCTCTGTCCTCTCTTCCCCCCTCTCTCTCCTCTCTTTCTCTCCTCTCTCTCTCCCCTCTTTCTCTCCTCTCTCTCTCCTCTCTCTCTCCCCCCTCTCTCTGTCCTCTCTCTCTGTCCTCTCTCTGTCCTCTCTCTCTCTCCTCTCTCTCTGTCCTCTCTCCCCCATCTCTCTCCCCCCTCTCTCTCTGTCCTCTCTCTCTCTCCTCTCTCTCTGTCCTCTCTCCCCCATCTCTCTCCCCCCTCTCTCTCTGTCCTCTCTCTCCCCCCTCTCTCTCTGTCCTCTCTCTCTCTCTCCTCTCTCTCCCCCCTCTCTCTCCCCCCTCTCTCTCTGTCCTCTCTCTCTGTCCTCTCTCTGTCCTCTCTCTCTCTCCTCTCTCTCTGTCCTCTCTCCCCCATCTCTCTCCCCCCTCTCTCTCTGTCCTCTCTCTGTCCTCTCTCTCTCTCCTCTCTCTCTGTCCTCTCTCCCCCCTCTCTCTCTCCTCTCTTTCTAAATGACTATGAAAGGCAGTCTTCATATGTCTCTGTTCTAGATTTGTATTATTACATCATGATATCAAGTTGGTTTGACCTTGGCTTCCCAGAACAGCGCCGGACAAATAAATGATATTACTGTTGTCATTATTATTATTATTATTATTATTATTATTGCAGTCTAGTCTCATCTCTCTCTCCCTCCTCCCCTCTCATCCCCCTCCTCCATAGGGAAAGAAGAACAGTGTATTTAGAGAATGTTACTTTGGGAGCCAGAGACACTGTAAACTGACCAGACTCTGTCCTGCTGTGGGCTACACCTTCAGAGTGGCTGCTCACAACGACATAGGCACCAGGTATGTGTTATAACGCTACATACACATGACATAACAATACATGACACCAGGTATGGGTGTAATAGCACTACATATGCATGGCATAACACTACATTGCATAAGGTAGGTGACATCTTCCACTTTCCCTCTCCCAGTGTCTATCTTCCTCTATATCTTTCTTTGTCTCTATCTATGTCGTTCTCTATCTATCTTTCTATCTCCAACCCTCTCTTCCACCGGGCTTCTGCTCTGTTACTCTGTCTGTCATCCTCACTCTCATTTTGACCTTCCCATCTGTTGCACCCATCACCATCTCTCTCTGTCTCTCTTCCTCAGTCCTCTCTCTCCCTCATATTTCTCTCTGTCTTTCTGTCTCTCTCTCTCTCTCATGTCTCTCTCTCTGTGTCTTTCTGTCTCTCTCTCTCTCTCCCTCTCTTCTCTTTGTCTTTCTCTCTCTCTCTCTCTCTCTCTTCTCTCTCTCTCTCTCTCTCTCTCTCTCTCTCTCACACACTGTCTGGTTGACGTATGGCTGTGTTGAGGTTAGTTGTCTGGTTGACGTATGGCTGTGTTGAGGTTAGTTGTCTGGTTGATGTATGGCTGTGTTGAGGTTAGTTGTCTGGTTGACGTATGGCTGTGTTGAGGTTAGTTGTCTGGTTGATGTATGGCTGTGTTGAGGTTAGTTGTCTGGTTGACGTTATGGCTGTGTTGAGGTTAGTTGTCTGGTTGACGTATGGCTGTGTTGAGGTTAGTTTGTCTGGTTGACGTATGGCTGTGTTGAGGTTAGTTGTCTGGTTGACGTATGGCTGTGTTGAGGTTAGTTGTCTGGTTGACGTATGGCTGTGTTGAGGTTAGTTGTCTGTTGACGTATGGCTGTGTGAGGTTAGTTGTCTGGTTGACGTATGGCTGTGTTGAGGTTAGTTGTCTGGTTGATGTATGGCTGTGTTGAGGTTAGTTGTCTGGTTGATGTATGGCTGTGTTGAGGTTAGTTGTCTGGTTGATGTATGGCTGTGTTGGGTTAGTTGTCTGGTTGATGTATGGCTGTGTTGAGGTTAGTTGTCTGGTT
The DNA here is from genome assembly GCF_002021735.2 of Oncorhynchus kisutch. Classification (NCBI taxonomy): domain Eukaryota; kingdom Metazoa; phylum Chordata; class Actinopteri; order Salmoniformes; family Salmonidae; genus Oncorhynchus; species Oncorhynchus kisutch. The sequence goes on from NC_034178.2 coordinate 79,144,583, forward strand.
GACGTATGGCTGTGTTGAGGTTAGTTGTCTGGTTGATGTATGGCTGTGTTGAGGTTAGTTGTCTGGTTGATGTATGGCTGTGTTGAGGTTAGTTGTCTGGTTGATGTATGGCTGTTTTGAGGTTAGTTGTGTGGTCGTATCTCTCTTAATGAGTCTCTCTCTTCTTGTTTCCTCGCTCCTCTTGTTCTCGCATCGTTGCCGTGGGGCAGATTCCCCTGCTTGAGGCCGGTCGTTCCAGTGACAGAAAAGAGGAGGGAGATGGAGGGAGTTAATGGAGGGAGAGAAGAGATAAAAGACATGAGCTCTTCTTTGTGTGTCTAAATTAATGTATTTTGCTCCCTCCCTCTCTCCCCCCTCTCTCCCTCCCTCTCTCCCCCCTCTCCATCCCTCTCTCCCCCCCTCTCTCCCCCCCTCACTCTCTCTCTCCCCCCTCTCCCTCCCCCTCCCTCTCTCCTCCCCCTCTCTCCCTACCTCTCCCCTCCCCCTCTCTCCCCCCCTCACTCTCTCTCTCCCCCCTCTCCCTCTCCCCCTCCCCCTCTCTCCCTACCTCTCCCCTCTCTCCCTACCTCTCCCCTCCCCTCTCTCTCCTCTCCCTCCCTCTCCCCTCCCCCTCTCTCTCCTCTCCCTCCCTCTCCCCTCCCCCTCTCTCTCCTCTCCCTCCCTCTCCCCTCCCTCTACCTCTCCCCTCCTCCCTCCCTCCCCCTACCTCTCCCTCCCTCTCCCCTACCTCTCCCCCCCCTCTCCCTCCCTCTCCCCCCTACCTCTCCCTTCCTCCCTCCCTCCCTCTCCCCTCCCCCTCCCTCCCCCCCCTACCTCTCCCTTCCTCCCTCCCTCCCCCCTACCTCTCCCTCCCTCTCCCCTACCTCCCTCCCCACTACCTCTCCCTCCCTCTCCCCTACCTCCCTCCCCCCTACCTCTCCCTCCCTCTCCCCTACCTCCCTCTCCCCTACCTCCCTCCCCCCTACCTCCACAGTGGTTTCAGTACGGAGGTTGTGTTCTACACTACAGGTACGCTGCCCTCCTGCCCCCTGGCACCGCGGCTGCTGCGGGCGGGAGTCTCCTGGGTCACTCTAGAGTGGGGCCGTCCCGAGGGCAGCGCCAACGAGGAACTAATCACATACACACTCGAGATCCAGGAGGATAATACCGTGAGTCCCACACACACACACACACACACACACACACACACACACACACACACACACACACACACACACACACACACACACACAGCCAAATGTCCGTTTAAAGGTTAACTGAGAACGTCTGACCTTCCAGGGAACAGACTTTCATCCGAAGTACACTGGAGACAACCTAACCTCCACAGTGCAAGGCCTGAAGAGGAGCACACAGTACAAATTCAGGGTAAGAGTGTGTCTGTCTCTGAGGTTTTATTGTGGCGAAATGGTGTCTGGTTGTGTGTTACCGTGGAAACTGGAAAGGCTTGTATTCTGCTAGAAAGACGCAGTGATTGTTGTCGTCATGTGCACGAGAGACACACACACTACACAATGTGTCAGCGTTTAGCAGCCATACAACCACTGTCAGTCTGTCCTCTAGAAATACCTGCAATTTACTGCTATTTATGAACTGGGCGGTTCGAGCCCTGAATGCTGGTTGGCTGACAGCCGTGGTATATCAGACTGTATACCACGGGTTATACTGCTCTAATTACGTTGGTAGCCAGTTTATAATAACAATAAGTCACCTCAGGGGTTTGTGATATATTGCCATGTATCCAGGTACTCTGCGTTACGTTGTGCATAAGAACATCCCCTAGCCGTGGCGTATTGGCCCTATTCCACACCCCCTCGTGCCTTATTGCTTAAATAAACACCAGCAAGATACTGCTATAAGTGTATCTGTGCTTTGTTGAAGGTTTTCATTTGTAAAACACAATGTTCTAAAGAGAAAAGTGAGAGAGAGTGTGACCTAGACAGAGAGAGTGTGACCTAGACAGAGAGAGTGTGACCTAGACAGAGAGAGTGTGACCTAGACAGAGAGAGTGTGACCTAGACAGAGAGAGTGTGACCTAGACAGAGAGAGTGTGACCTAGACAGAGAGAGTGTGACCTAGACAGAGAGAGTGTGACCTAGACAGAGAGAGTGTGACCTAGACAGAGAGAGTGTGACCTAGACAGAGAGAGTGTGACCTAGACAGAGAGAGTGTGACCTAGACAGAGAGAGTGTGACCTAGACAGAGAGAGTGTGACCTAGACAGAGAGAGTGTGACCTAGACAGAGAGAGTGTGACCTAGACAGAGAGAGTGTGACCTAGACAGAGAGAGTGTGACCTAGACAGAGAGAGTGTGACCTAGACAGAGAGAGTGTGACCTAGACAGAGAGAGTGTGACCTAGACAGAGAGAGTGTGACCTAGACAGAGAGAGTGTGACCTAGACAGAGAGAGAGTGTGTGTGTGTGCGCACGTGTATGCAGCATATTTGTGTAGCTACATGCGTGTGTGTATCTGTCTGCATGGGACAAATCATCACAAACAAAATGGTGAACACACATGAAGAGTTTTATTCCAAAAAGCTATATATTCATTTTCAGAAATGTTGGTAAATTAGCTTTTATTGTTTCAAGAAATGATGAAAGAGATTTGGTGTTTTTTTTTCATGGCGTAGGTTTGTTCAATGACAGACATGTATTTGTTTAAAGTCTATGACTTGATGGTTTCACTTCAGAGTGACAAATAGTCCTGTTTTTTTGCTTAATGCTTAATATCCGGAGAAGTAAGTAGTACTGCTAGGATTTACACTGTCCAATGATAAATAACATGTTTTTATTTTGGAGAGAACTGTACAAATGATACATTTGTGACATCTATTATTATTATCGTATTTTTTTCATGCAGTAATATGAGATCTGTAGGTAAAACATTTACATTTGAGTGGTTTAGCAGATGCTCTCATTCCAGAGAGACTTTCAGTAAGTGCATTCATCTTAAGGTAGCTAGATGAGACAACCACATATCACAGTCAAATATTTTTTATTTTATTTATTTAACCTTTATTTAACCAGGCAAGTCAGTTAAGAACACATTCTTATTTTCAATGACGGCCTGGGAACAGTGGGTTAACTGCCTGTTCAGGGGCAGAACGACAGATTTGTACCTTGTCAGCTCGGGGGTTTGAACTCGCAACCTGCCGGTTACTAGTCCAACGCTCTAACCACTAGGCTACGCTATTCAGGATACCAACATTTCATTCCAGCTAAACATATAGTAATATATAGTGTTTTGCAAATTATTTTATAAACATCTCAAATCTATCAGTAAAAACATCTGAGAACAGTAATATTTTACACCAACATGAAGGTACCCATAAGCAATCATTTCTGATGAAAAAACACTCATGTGTAAAACTGGTGGATATTGGAAATAAACTCTTAGTATATCTATATATATTTCTATTGTTCTGGTCCCAGTGACCAGTAGGAAATCCTGTTGATTTAGTGAATCATTGATTAGACAGTGGACGAGAGCATCTCTCTCCCCTTCCACTCATTCCTCTCTTTCTCTCTGTAGTGTCCATTAGTTGAGGGAATATATTGGAGAGAGGGGGAGTGGGGGGAGAGAGAAAGGTAGGCAGGTAGAGAGGGAGAATGGGAGGGAGGGAGGGGGGAGAGGTGAATAGAGAGGAGAGGGTGGCAGGTAAGAGGAGAGGGTGGCAGGTAAGAGAGGAGAGGGTGGCAGGTAAGAGAGGAGAGGGTGGCAGGTAAGAGAGGGTGGCAGGTAAGAGAGGGTGGCAGGTAAGAGAGGGGGCAGGTAAGAGAGGGTGGCAGGTAAGAGAGGGTGGCAGGTAAGAGAGGGTGGCAGGTAGAGAGGGAGAATGGGAGGGAGGCAGGTAGAGAGGGAGAATGGGAGGGAGAGAGGGGGGGTGAATAGAGAGGGAGGCAGGTAAGAGAGGGAGGCAGGTAAGAGAGGGAGGCAGGTAAGAGAGGGAGGGAGGGAGGGGGGGGTGAATAGAGAGGAGAGGGTGGGCAGGTAAGAGAGGGAGGCAGGTAAGAGAGGGAGGCAGGGAAGAGAGGGAGGCAGGTAAGAGAGGGAGAATGGGGGGGAGAGGTGAATAGAGAGGAGAGGGAGTCAGGTAGAGAGGGAGTCAGGTAGAGAGGGAGTCAGGTAAGAGAGGGTGGCAGGTAGAGAGGAGAGGGTGGCAGGTAAGAGAGGAGAGGGTGGCAGGTAAGAGAGGAGAGGGTGGCAGGTAAGAGAGGAGAGGGTGGCAGGTAAGAGAGGAGAGGGTGGCAGGTAAGAGAGGGTGGCAGGTAAGAGAGGGTGGCAGGTAAGAGAGGGTGGCAGGTAAGAGAGGGTGGCAGGTAAGAGAGGGAGAATGGGGGGGAGAGGTGAATAGAGAGGAGAGGGAGTCAGGTAGAGAGGGAGTCAGGTAAGAGAGGGTGGCAGGTAAGAGAGGAGAGGGTGGCAGGTAAGAGAGGAGAGGGTGGCAGGTAAGAGAGGAGAGGGTGGCAGGTAAGAGAGGAGAGGGTGGCAGGTAAGAGAGGGTGGCAGGTAAGAGAGGGTGGCAGGTAAGAGAGGGTGGCAGGTAAGAGAGGGTGGCAGGTAAGAGAGGGAGGCAGGTAAGAGAGGGAGAATGGGGGGGAGAGGTGAATAGAGAGGAGAGGGTGGCAGGTAGAGAGGGAGAATGGGATGGGGGAGAGGTGAATAGAGAGGAGAAGGTGGCAGGTAGAGAGGGAGAATGGGAGGGGGGGGAGAGGTGAATAGAGAGGAGAGGGTGGCAGGTAGAGAGGTAGGCAGGTAGAGGGAGAATGGGAGAGAGAGAGAGGGGGGAGAGGTGAATAGAGAGGAGAGGGTGGCAGGTAGAGAGGGAGAATGGGAGGGAGAGAGGGGGGGGGAGAGGTGAATAGAGAGGAGAGGGAGGCAGGTAGAGAGGGAGAATGGGAGGGAGGGAGGGGGGAGAGGTGAATAGAGAGGAGAGGGTGGCAGGTAGAGAGGGGGAATGGGAGGGAGGGAGGGGGGGGAGAGGTGAATAGAGAGGGGAGGGAGGCAGGTAGAGAGGGAGAATGGGAGGGAGGGGGGAGAGGTGAATAGAGAGGAGAGGGAGGCAGGTAGAGAGGGAGAATGGGAGGGAGGGGGGAGAGGTGAATAGAGAGGAGAGGGTGGCAGGTAGAGAAGGAGAATGGGAGAGAGGGGGGGGGGTGAATGGAGAGGAGAGGGTGGGCAGGTAGAGAGGGAGAATGGGAGGGAGGTGGGGAGAGGTGAATAGAGAGGAGAGGGTGGCAGGTAGAGAGGGAGAATGGGAGGGAGGGAGGGTGGGGAGAGGTGAATAGAGAGGAGAGGGTGGCAGGTAGAGAGGGAGAATGGGAGGGAGGTGGGGAGAGGTGAATAGAGAGGAGAGGGTGGCAGGTAGAGAGGGAGAATGGGAGGGGGAGGTGGGGAGAGGTGAATAGAGAGGAGAGGGTGGCAGGTAGAGAGGGAGAATGGGAGGGAGGTGGAGAGGTGAATAGAGAGGAGAGGGTGGCAGGTAGAGAGGGAGAATGGGAGGGAGGTGGGAGAGGTGAATAGAGAGGAGAGGGTGGCAGGTAGAGAGGGAGAATGGTGGGGAGAGGTGAATAGAGAGGAGAGGGTGGCAGGTAGAGAGGGAGAATGGGAGGGAGGTGGGGAGAGGTGAATAGAGAGGAGAGGGTGGCAGGTAGAGAGGGAGAATGGGAGGGAGGTGGGGAGAGGTGAATAGAGAGGAGAGGGTGGCAGGTAGAGAGGGAGAATGGGAGGGAGGTGGGGAGAGGTGATAGAGAGGAGAGGGTGGCAGGTAGAGAGGGAGAATGGGAGGGAGGTGGGGAGAGGTGAATAGAGAGGAGAGGGTGGCAGGTAGAGAGGGAGAATGGGAGGGAGGTGGGAGAGGTGAATAGAGAGGAGAGGGTGGCAGGTAGAGAGGGAGAATGGGAGGGAGGTGGGGAGAGGTGAATAGAGAGGAGAGGGTGGCAGGTAGAGAGGGAGAATGGGAGGGAGGTGGGATGAGGTGAATAGAGAGGAGAGGGTGGCAGGTAGAGAGGAGAATGGGAGGGGGAGGTGGGAGAGGTGTAATAGGAGAGGAGGCAGTAGAGAGGGATGCAGGTAGAGAGGGAGCATGGGAGGGAGGGGAGGGGGGTGACGGGGGAATAGAGAGGAGAGCGGTGGCAGGTAGAGAGGCTGGAAGGGAGTGAGGTGGGGAGAGGTGAAATAGAGAGAGAGTGGTGGCAGGTAGGAGAGGGAGAATGGGAGGGGAGGGGGGGAGGGAGGGTGAGAATAGGGAGAGGAGAGGGTGAGAGGGGTCAGGTAGAGAGGGAGAATGGGAGGGGGTGGGATGGGAGAGGAGTGAATAGAGAGGGAGAGGGGGGCAGGTAGTAGAGGGATAATGGGAGGGAGGTGGTGAGAGGTGAATAGAGAGGAGAGGGTGGCAGGTAGAGAGGAGAATGGGAGGGAGGTGGAGAGGTGAATAGAGAGGAGAGGGTGGCAGGTAGAGAGGAGAATGGGAGGGAGGTGGGAGAGGTGAATAGAGAGGAGAGGGTGGCAGGTAGAGAGGGAGAATGGTGGGGAGAGGTGAATAGAGAGGAGAGGGTGGCAGGTAGAGAGGGAGAATGGGAGGGAGGTGGGGAGAGGTGAATAGAGAGAGAGGGTGGCAGGTAGAGAGGGAGAATGGGAGGGAGGTGGGAGAGGTGAATAGAGAGGAGAGGGTGGCAGGTAGAGAGGGAGAATGGGAGGGAGGTGGGGAGAGGTGAATAGAGAGGAGAGGGTGGCAGGTAGAGAGGGAGAATGGGAGGGAGGTGGGGAGAGGTGAATAGAGAGGAGAGGGTGGCAGGTAGAGA